>NC_053027.1:528294390-528531773 GCF_003073215.2 Triticum urartu | reverse complement strand
CAGCTGGACTCCTGGACTATGAAGATACAAGATTGAAGACTTTGTCCCGTGTCCGGATGGGACTTTCCTTGGCGTGGAAGGCAAGCTTGGCGATGCGGATATTCAAGATCTCCTACCATTGTAACCGACTCTGTGTAACCCTAACCCTATCCGGTGTCTATATAAACCGGAGGGTTGTAGTCCGTAGGCAATCAACTCCATATACAACAATCATACCATAGGCTAGCTTCTAGGGTTTAGCCTCCTTGATCTCGTGGTAGATCTACTCTTGTACTACCCATATCATCAATATTAATCAAGCATGACGTAGGGTTTTACCTCCATCGAGACGGCCTGAACCTGGGTAAAAGATCGTGTTCCCTGCCTCCTGTTACCATCCGGCCTAGACGCACAGTTCGGGACCCCCTACCCGAGATCCGCCGGTTTTGACACTGACATTGGTGCTCTCATTGAGACTTCCTCTGTGTCGTCGCCTTTAGGCCCGATGGCTCCTTTGATCAACAACAACGATGCGGTCCAGGGTGAGACTTTGCTCCCCGGACAGATCTTCGTCTTCGGCGGCTTCGCTCTGCGGGCCAATTCGCTCGGCCACCTGGAGCAGATCGAAAGCTACGCCCCTGGCCATCAAGTCAGGTTTGGAAGCTTAAACTACACGGCTGACATGCGCGGAGACTTGATCTTCGACGGGCTGGAGCCACGGCCAAGCGCGCCACACTATCTCGAGGGGCATGATCTAGCTCTGCCCCCGGATAGTGTCTTGGAGGCCGCACACGCATCGGTTCCAACCCCTAACTCGGAGCCTATTGCACCAATCGAGGATGAGCGGTTGGACGTCACCTCGGGGGCTGCGATCCCGAAAGCGACCAAGCCGAATGCTAGCCCCGCACTCTGCACGACCCGTGACTCCGAGGATCCGGACTCCTCCCCGGACTCCGAACCCCCCGCGCCCCTGCCAATCGAATCCGATTGGGCGCCGATGATGGAGTTCACCGCCGCAGACATCTTTCAGCGTTTGCCTTTTGGCGACATCCTGAATTCTCTTAAGTCTCTCTCTTTATCAGGAGAGCCCTGGCCGGACTACGGTCAGCGAGGGTGGGATACGGGCGAGGAGGAAATTCAAAGCCCACCCACCACCCACTTTGTAGCCACTGTCGATGATCTAACCGACATGCTTGACTTCAGCTCCGAAGACATCGACGGCATGGACGACGATGTAGGAGACGAACAGGAACCAGCACCTGTAGGGCGCTGGAAGGCCACCTCGTCATATGACATATATATGGTGGATACTCCAAAAGATGGAGATGGCGATGGAACAGTGGGGGATGACGCCCCCAAGAAACAGCCAAAGCGCCGGTATCAGCAGCGCCGTTCTAAATCCCGCCAAAACAAAAACGGTGATTCCGGCACGGGAGATAATACTACCCCGGATAGCGCCGAAGAACACCCACCTCAGCAAGATTCGGCACAGGAAGATGGAGAAGCTAGCCCTCATGAGAGAGCGGCAGACCGAGAGGTCGAGGATGATAACTATACGCCTCCCTCCGAAGACGAGGCAAGCCTCGATGACGACGAATTCGTCATACCATCAGACCCCGCCGAACAAGAGCGTTTTAAACGCAGGCTTTTAGCCACTGCAAGCAGCCTCAAGAAAAAGCAGCAACAGCTTAGAGCTGCCCAAGATTTGCTAGCTGATAGATGGACTGAAGTCCTTGCGGTTGAAGAGTATGAATTCGAACGCCCCTCCAAGAGTTACCCGAAGCGTAGGCCGCTACCCCGATCAGAGGAGGAAGCACCTACATCACCAGCACATGACATGGCATACCGGCCACCTTGCGGCCGCGACAGAGAGGCCTCTCGGCCCTCCACCCAAGCCATGCCCCGACGCCGCTCAACTAAGGCACGGGAAAATGCGCCCGACCTGCAAGACATACTGGAGGATAAGGCAAGACAAACAAGATCGGTCTACGGATCGCGCAGGCGCCCTACGGCATGTGACAATGATCTTCACTCCGGATACAACAAATCCGGCCGGGCCGAACACAACAGACATAGCTCTTCCGAGTTGCGTCGTGATATAGCCCAGTACAGAGGCGCCGCACACCCGCTATGCTTCACGAATGAAGTAATGGATCATAAAATCCCAGAGGGTTTCAAGCCCGTAAACATCGAATCATACGATGGCACAACAGACCCGGCAGTATGGATCGAGGATTATCTCCTTCACATCCACATGGCACGCGGCGATGATCTACACGCCCTCAAATACCTCCCGCTCAAACTTAAAGGACTGGCCCGGCATTGGCTTAACAGCTTGCCAGCAGACTCAATCGGTTCTTGGGAGGACCTAGAAGCCGCATTCCTCGACAACTTCCAGGGCACTTACGTGCGACCGCCGGATGCCGACGACTTAAGCCACATAATTCAGCAGCTAGAGGAATCGGCTAGACAATTCTGGATACGGTTCCTAACAAAGAAAAACCAGATAGTCGACTGTCTGGACGCAGAGGCCCTAGCAGCCTTCAAGCAGAACATCCGCGACGAGTGGCTTGCCCGGCACCTGGGACAGGAAAAGCCGAAATCCATGGCAGCCCTCACGACACTCATGACCCGCTTTTTCGCGGGAGAAGACAGCTGGCTAGCTCGCAGTAACAACTTATCAAAGAACCCTGGTAATTCGGATACCACGGACAAAAGTGGCAGGACATGTCGGAATAAGCAAAAACGCCGCGTTAACAGCGACAGCAATGAAGACACGGCAGTCAATGCCGGATTCAAAGGCTATAAATCCAGTCAGCGGAAAAAGCCATTCAAAAAGAATACTCAGGGCCCGTCCAGTTTGGACCGAATACTCGATCGCTTGTGCCAGATACATGGCACCCCCGAAAGGCCAGCCAATCACACTAACAGGGATTGTTGGGTGTTCAAGCAGGCAGGCAAGTTAAGGGTCGAAAACAGAGACAAGGGGCTGCACAGCGACGATGAGGAGCCCAAGCCACCGCACAACAATGGACAGAAGGGCTTTCCCCCACAAGTGCGGACGGTGAACATGATATACGCAACCCACATTCCCAAGCGGGAGCGGAGGCGTGCGCTACGGGACGTATACGCGATGGAGCCAGTCGCCCCAAAGTTCAACCCATGGTCCTCCTGCCCGATCACTTTTGATCGAAGGGACCATCCCACTAGCATCCGTCATGGCGGCTTCGCCGCATTGGTTCTCGACCCAATCATCGACGGATTTCATCTCACAAGAGTCCTCATGGATGGTGGCAGTAGCCTCAACCTGCTTTATCAGGATACAGTGCGGAAAATGGGCATAGATCCCTCAAGGATTAAGCCCACAAGAACGACCTTTAAAGGCGTTATACCAGGTGTAGAAGCTAACTGCACAGGCTCAGTAACACTTGACGTGGTCTTCGGATCCCCGGACAATTTCCGAAGCGAAGAGTTAATCTTCGATATAGTCCCGTTTCGCAGTGGCGATCACGCCCTGCTCGGACGAACCGCATTCGCAAAGTTCAATGCGGTGCCGCACTACGCATATCTCAAGCTCAAGATGCCAGGCCCTCGAGGAGTAATTACGGTCAACGGAAACACCGAACGCTCCCTCCGTACGGAGGAGCATACGGCGGCTCTCGTAGCGGAGGTACAAAGTAGCCTTCTCAGGCAATTCTCCAGTCCGGCCATCAAAAAGCCAGACACTGCCAAGCGCGCCCGGAGTAACCCACAGCAGGACCTCCTGGCACACTCTGAGCAAGCGTAGCAATGCGGCCCCAACCCCAGCTTTCGCGACATAGCGAAACCAGTACCTCGCGTATGCCCTTGAAATACCATGGGCACAGGGGAAGGGGCACAATAACGGCATGCCCAAAATACAGCTTAAAACATACTAGGGGCTGCCGGATTCTTTTTTAATTTTTTCTTACTTTCAGGACTCCATACTTCGGACGACCTGTTCGGCAATTCGACTTCTGCACAAACGATGCAAGATCCAGGGAGGCAGACAAGCCATGCCGCATTATGGAACTCCCAGGTGGTGTCTATTACGAGCGGTATACCTGTTTTAAATACAATTCCGCGGCCTGCCCCTGGTCAGGACATACTGAATAGTCCAATATCTTTTGCTTACCGCACTATTTGTATCGTTCGGCTTTGATAAATAGCCTCTCTATAAACAATGCTTAGCTTTTTGTCTATTTTTTGCATTATCCTCTTTTCACATATATGTTTATTAAATGACATGATTGCACCCGTACACCATGGTACGGCAAACACGCCAGGGGCTTCAGTACCCCTCATTATGGCGTGAGAAGTCCGTACACTTTCACAAGTGCGGCACCCCGAACTTATAGCACTATATGCATCAGCTCCGAATCATGATTTGGGTCAATAGTTGGGTTTGCCCGGCTCTTATGTTTTGGTGCCTCACGTTCCGCTCTATCGGCTAAGGTAGCACTAGGAGAACCACTGTGATTGTGCCCCGGTTCAGCTGGGTTAAGCACCTCAGTGGAGAAAGCTAAAACTGACTGTCATGATGAGGCGAGAGACCGGTCGCTGTTCGAGAGGTTTTTCGAGTCCCTAAAGACTTATGCCGCTTCGAGCGAGGAGCTGGCTTTGTCCGGCCAAGGCGTGGATAGCGCCCCGAACTCGGTCTTCCGAACTAGGGGCTTCGCCGAAATTTAAAATTATAGAGTTCTATGGCTAAGTGAGAGTGTTCAAGCATTATAGTCCGATTGCCTGGTTCGTTGTGTTGAGCGCCTCCCTCGAAGGACCCAACTATGGGAAAAAGAGCGCTCAGGTTTATCCCGAACACCCCAGCACTAGTGGCATGGGGGCAGAAGCCGACGACCGGCCATCTCTCAATTTTTTGATAAACGGCCGCACAGAAAGTAATATTTTAAATTCAATAAGCATTGCTTAGCGCATATGAACAAGTTTTCAGCACATAGGATAAACACGAGCGAGTTCATTCAAAAATCACATCCTTGGTACATTCATCCGCCACAAGGCGCGCACCTGCCAGAACATCCTTGTAGTAGTTCTCAGGCTTGCGATGCTCCTTCCCCGGCGGCGGCCCGTCCTTCACAAGCTTCTCACCGTCCAGCTTACCCCAGTGCACCTTTGCACGGGCAAGGGCCCGACGGGCACCTTCGATGCAGACGGAGCGCTTGATGACCTCGAGCCTCGGGTAGGCCTCCACCAGCCGCCGCACCAGCCCGAAATAGCTCCCAGGCAGGGCCTCTCTGGGCCACAGCCGAACTACGAAGCCCTTCATGGCCTGTTCGGCCGCCTTGTGGAGCTCGACTAGCTGTTTCAGCTGGTCGCTCAAAGGCACAGGGTGTCCAGCCTCAGAATACTGAGACCAGAACACCTTCTCCATCGAGCTGCCCTCTTCAGCTCGGTAGAATGCGGCGGCGTCGGATACGCTCCGGGGAAGATATGCGAATGCCCCTGGAGAGCTCCGGATTCGGGTAAGTAACAAGTAGTTTACTTTTATATTTCTGCTTTGCATGAAGAATGCCTTACCCGCTGCTATCTTCCTCATCTCCTCCAACTCTTTGAGGGCCTTTTGGGCTTCGGCCTTGGCAGACTTGGCAGTCTCAAGGGCCGTCGCGAGCTCAGATGCTTGCGCCTTTGACTCAAGCTCCAAACTCTCATGTTTTTTCATGAGAGCCTGAAGCTCTTGCTGCACCTCGCCGACCTGAGCCCCAAGTCTATCTCGCTCGGTGCGCTCCGCGGCCGTTTTCTTTTCGGCCTCAGACAGCGCCTGCTCAAGGGTCGCCACCTCAGTCGTGGCCCCTACAATAAGCACTACAATCCTGTTATTTTTTTTTGCAATCACGCCTTTTTATAGGCACTTTTTCTGTAAGGTATTTCTTACATTGTCTCTCCTCGAGCCGCCGCTTGGCAAGGCCAAGCTCTCGCTCAGTCCGCTCGAGGTCCTGCTTCAGCACACCCACCTCCGCAGTCAGTGCGGCGGTGGATAGCAGCGAAGCCTGCTGACGCATATTGACTCTTTTTGTTAGACTCCTGCGATATTTAATAGATCCTCTATTCGGCTTTTCTTTCCGAACGCCAAACACAGCATCAGGGGCTACTGTCTATGCGGTAATATTTTTACATATTTTTACTTACCTCGAAGCCTGTTAGAAGGCTAGCGCAAACTTCAGTCAGTCCGCTCTTGACGGACTGAACCTTCTGGATCACCGTACTCATAATAGTACGGCGCCCCTCGTTGATGGAGGCGCCGTCAAGCACCTCCAGCAGATTGTCCGGCACCTCTGGTTGGACGGAGGCCGCCGGCTCAGAAGGCTTGCTCCTCTTGGAAGGAGTTCACCTACCGCGGTCTGGAACTATGGAAGATTCCGGCGCGGTGTCCGGCACAAAGCCGGACTTGGAGCCCTGGGGGGCCTTATCCCCTTCACTACTGGAGTCCGGGAGGTTGCCTTGCGGCTCCTCCGGGACCACCTCCTCCTACCCCGGAGCTTGTCGCGACGCCACTTCGGCGTCGTCTGCAGTGCGGGGGGAGACAGCGGGCGGAACTGAGTTCACGTCCGATTAGTCCAGGGAGCCGCCCGACGATTCGTTGAATTCGGCCCGGGGCGGGCTGCATAATTACGTTCGACATTAGGAAAAGCTGTGCAGAAAAGGAACATCATGAGTTACTCTGATATCCGAACTTACGATTTCACCGGACGCTTGGCCCTGTTTGGCCACTCCTCTCCGCCCTCTTCGGCGTCGGGGGAGTAGTCCGGCGGAGGGGTCTTCCTTTTCCTGGACCCGTCGGCCTCCCCCGTTGGGGCGGCCTTCCTCTTCTCTCCTCTCTCCGCTGGGGGGGAGAGTTTTCTTCTTCCTCCTCGTTTTCACGGGAAGAGAGCGTCTCGGACTCGTCGGATGACGAGTCCGACACCACCATGTTGCAGGCACTCTTTCGACTCCCCATGGTCTTCTTCTTCTTGGCCCTCTTCTCCGGCACCACATAAGGCGCCGGAACCAGCAGCTTCACTAGTAGAGCTGGGGCTGGGTCTTCGGGCAGCGGAGCCGGACAGTTAATCGGTAAGGATATCGCTCGCCAAGCCTGTCAAAGGTAAGGGAGTTTAGATCCCGCATAGAGTCAAACTATGAAAAAAGCTTAACATCCTGTAAAAGGTGAAGATAGCTTACCTCGCTAGCGTGAAGCTGCGAGCTGTATCCGTGGTCCTCGAAAGCGGATGCGGGAGCCTCGGGGCCCTTGAATAGCACCTTCCAGGCATCTTCGTACGTCGTGTCGAAGAGCCTGCTAAGGGTTTGGTGCTGCGCCGGGTCGAACTCCCACAGATTAAAATCCCGTTGTTGGCATGGGAGGATCCAGCGGACGAGCATAACCTGGATTACATTAACAAGCCGGATTAGCTTGTTCACCAGGGACTGGATGCATGTTTGCAATCCGGTCACCTCTTTTTCGTCACCCCATGACAGGCCCGTCTCTTTCCAGGACATAAGCCGCGTGGGGGGTCCGGATCGGAACTCGGGGGCTGCGATCCAGTTCGGATCGCGTGGCTCAGTGATGTAAAACCACCCGGATTACCACCCCTTCAGGGTCTCCACAAAAGAGCCCTCGAACCATAGGACGTTGGCCATCTTGCCCGCCATGGCGCCTTCGCACTCCGCGTGGCTGCCGCGCACCACCTTGGGCTTGACGTTAAAGGTCTTGAGCTAGAGGCCGAAATGAGGGCGGACGCGGAGGAAAGCCTCGCACACGATGATAAACGCCGAGATGTTGAGGATGAAGTTCGGGGCCAGATCATGGAAATCCAGGCCGTAGTAGAACATGAGCCCCCGGACAAATGGGTGGAGTGGAAAACCCAGTCCGCGGAGGAAGTGGGGAAGAAATACTACCCTCTCATGGGGCCTTGGGGTGGGGAGAAGCTGCCCCTTTTCGGGAAGCCGGTGCGCGATGTCCTTAGATAGGTATCCAGCCTTCCTTAGCTTCTTGACTTGGCCCTCCGTAGCGGAGGAGACCATCCACTTGCCTCCCGCTCCGGACATTGCTGGAGAAGGTTGAGGTGGGAAGTGCGGGCTTGGGCGCTGGAGCTCGAGTGCGCAGGAGATGGATAGGCAAAGGAGGAAGAAGGCGTAGGTAAAAAGGTGGATCCTTATCCCCTTATATGGGCGGATGCGGTTGTGCGTCCCCACCAGCCTAGTAAAACTCGCTTGCCTCCCAAGCGCCGTGATAAATGGCGCGGTTGGGTTACCCACGTCCGTATTGATGAGAATCCCGTAAAGGGGGTACGTGATCTCTGCATTGACAAGACGTGCCAAGGAAACCGCCTCGCAAAACATGCTGAGGTGGAAAAGTAAAAACGATTCGAGTAAAGGACTTGGCCGTAGTGTGATGACACACTGCGGAATACGTCAGCAGTTTTGATTTGTGTTAATATTATTCTCTCTATGGCAATATGTGGAAGCTTATTTTGCAGAGACGGACCCTACTCTTGGTGTTTACAATCTTCTATGAAGGACTTGGAGGAGGAACCCGCCTTGCAATGCCGAAGACAATTTGCGCGCCGGACTCGTCGTCATTGAAGCCTGGTTCAGGGGCTACTGAGGGAGTCCTAGATTAGGGGGTGTTTGGGTAGCCGGACTATACCTTCAGCTGGACTCCTGGACTATGAAGATACAAGATTGAAGACTTTGTCCCGTGTCCGGATGGGACTTTCCTTGGCGTGGGAGGCAAGCTTGGCGATGCGGATATTCAAGATCTCCTACCATTGTAACCCACTCTGTGTAACCCTAAACCTATCCGGTGTCTATATAAACTGGAGGGTTGTAGTCCGTAGGCAATCAACTCCATATACAACAATCATACCATAGGCTAGCTTCTAGGGTTTAGCCTCCTTGATCTCGTGGTAGATCTACTCTTGTACTACCCATATCATCAATATTAATCAAGCAAGACGTAGGGTTTTACCTCCATCGAGAGGGCCCGAACCTGGGTAAAACATCGTGTTCCCTGCCTCCTATTACCATCCGGCCTAGACGCACAGTTCGGGACCCCCTACCCGAGATCCGCCGGTTTTGACACCGACAAACACCTTAAGACACAAATCAACCAAAACCCTAATGTCACCTAGATACTCCAATGTCACCTCAAGTATCTGTGGGTATGATTATACGATATGCATCACACAATCTCAGATTCATCTATTCAACCAACACATAGAACCTCAAAGAGTGCCCCAAAGTTCCTACCGGAGAATCACGACGAAAACGTGTGCCAAAACATACATCAAGTGAATCACGTGGTATCCCATTGTCACCACAGATACGCACGGCAAGACATACATCAAGTGTTCTCAAATCTTTAAAGACTCAATCCGATAAGATAACTTCAAAGGGGAAACTCAATCCATTACAAGAGAGTAGAGGGGGAGAAACATCATAGGATCCAAATATAATAGGAGAGCTCGCGATACATCAAGATCGTATCACCTCAAGAACACGAGAGAGAGAGAGAGATCAAACACATAGCTACTGGTACATACCCTCAGCCCCGAGGGAGAACTACTCCCTCCTCGTCATGGAGAGCACCGGGATGATGACGATGGCCACCGGAGAGGGATTGCCCCCTCCGTCAAGGTGCCGGAACGGGTCTAGATTGGTTTTCGGTGGCTAAGGAGGCTTCTGGCGGCAGAACTCCCGATCTATTGTGCTCCCGGATGTTTTTAGGGTATATGGAGATATATAGGCGGAAGAAGTACATCAGGGAGGCCATGATGGCCGACGAGGGTGGAGGGCACACCCAGGGGGGTGGGCGCGCCCCCTGCCTCGTGGCCTCCTCGTAGATCCCCTGATGTGCACTCCAAGTCTTCTGGGCTTCTTCTGATCCAAAAATAAGTTCCGTGAAGTTTCAGGTCAATTGGACTCCGTTTGGTTTTCCTTTTCTGCGATATTCTAAAACAAGGTAAAAACAGAAACTGGCACTGGGCTCTGGGTTAATAGGTTAGTCACAAAAATGATATAAAAGTGTATAATAAAGCCCATAAACATCCAAAACAGTAGATAATATAGCATGGAGGAATCAAAAATTATAGATACGTTGGAGACGTATCAGCATCCCCAAGCTTAATTCCTGCTCGTCCTCGAGTAGGTAAATGATAAAAACAGAATTTTTTATGTGGAGTGCTACTTGGCATAATTTCAATGTAATTCTTCATAATTGTGGCATGAATATTCAGATCCAAAAGATTCAAGACAAGAGTTCAAATTGACATAAAAATAATAATACTTCAAGCATACTAACTAAGCAATTATGTCTTCTCAAAATAACATGGCCAAAGAAAGTTCATCCCTACAAATTCATATAGTTTAGTCATGCTCCATTTTCGGCACACAAGAATGCTCTCATCATGCACAACCCCGATGAGAAGTCAAGCAATTGTTTCATACTTTAGTAATCTCAAACCTATAAACTTTCACGCAATATATGAGCGCGAGCCATGTACATAGCACTATGGGTGGAATATAATGTGATGATGGGGGTTATGTGGAGAAGACAAAAAGGAGAAAGTCTCACAATAACGAGGCTAATCAATGAGCTATGGAGATGCACATCGACTGATGTTAATGCAAGGAGTAGGGATTGCCATGCAACGGATGCACTAGAGCTATAAATGTATGAAAGCTCAACAAAAGAAACTAAGTGGGTGTGCATCCAACTTGCTTGCTCACGAAGACCTAGGGCACTTGGGGAGGCCCATTGCTGGAATATACAAGCCAAGTTCTATAATGAAAAATTCCCACTAGTATATGAAAGTGACAAAACAAGAGACTCTCTATCATGAGGATTATGGTGCTACTTTGAAGCACAAGTGTGGCAAATGATAGTAGCATTGTCCATTCTCCCTTTTTCTCTCATTTTTTTGGGCCTTCTCTTTTTTTATGGCCTTTCTCTTTTTTTCTCTTTTTTTTATTCCTCACTTGGGACAATGCTCTAGAAAATGATGATCATCACACTTCTATTTATTTACAACTCAATGATTACAACTCGATACTAGAACAAAGTATGACTCTATATGAATGCCTTCGGTGGTGTACCGGGATTGCGATGAATCAAGAGTGACATGTATGAAAAATTATGAACGGTGGCTTTGCCACAAATACGATGTCTACTACATGATCATGCAAAGCAATATGACAATGATGATGCGTGTCATAATAAACGGAACGGTGGAAAGTTGCATGGCAATATATCTCGAATGGCTATGGAAATGCCATAATAGGTAGGTATGGTGGCTGTTTTGAGGAAGATATAAGGAGGTTTATGTGTGAAAGAGCATATCATATCACGGGGTTTGGATGCACCGGTAAAGTTTGCGCCAACTCTCAATGTGAGAAAGGGCAATGCACGGTACCGAAGAGGCTAGCAAGGATGGAAGGGTGAGAGTGCGTATAATCGATGGACTCAACATTAGTCATAAAGAACTCCCATACTTATTGCAAAAATCTACAAGTCATCAAAAACCTTGGCACTACGCGCATGCTCCTAGGGGGGTAGATTGGTAGGAAAAGACCATCGCTCGTCCCCGACCACCACTCATAAGGAAGACAATCAAATAACACCTCATGTTTCAAATTTGTTACATAACGTTTACCATACGTGCATGCTATAGGACTTGCAAACTTCAACACAAGCACTTTTCAAATTCACAACTACTCAACTAGCACGACTTTGATATTATTACCTCAATATCTCAAAACAATCATCAAGCATCAAACTTCTCTTAGTATTCAAAACACTCATAAGAAAAAAATTTAACTATTCTTGAATACCTAGCTAGCATATTAGGATTTTAAGCAAATTACCATGCTATTTAAGACTCTCAAAATAATATAAGTGAAGAATGAGAGTTCATTAATTTCTACAAAATAAAACCACCACCGTGCTCTAAAAGATATAAGTGAAGTACTAGAGCAAACAACAAACTACTCCGAAAGATATAAGTGAAGATCAATGAGTAGTTGAATAATTATGCAACTATGTGAAGACTCTAACATTTAATAATTTCAGATCTTGGTATTTTATTCAAACAGAAAGAAAAAAAAAGAAAATGGCATTCTAAGAATGGCAAACATCATGTGAAGAAGCAAAAACTTAGGATCAACCGAAACTAACCGATAGTTGTTGAAGAAGAAAGGTGGGATGCCAACCGGGGCATTCCCAAGCTTAGACGCTTGAGAATTCTTGAAATATTACCTTGGGATGCCTTGGAAATCCCCAAGATTGAGCTTTTGTGTCTCCTTAATTCCTCTCATATCACGGTCTCCCTAAATCTCAAAAGCTTCATCCACACAAAACTCAAGGACTCGTGACATAAGTTAGTATAACACATTGCAAAAACCTTATAATACTCTACTGTAGCAAATCACTAAAATTATTATTCAACATTGCATACTAAATGCCTATACATGTTTAATAGTCCTATCCTCAAATAGAATCATTAAAGAAGCAAACATATGCAAACAACGCAAACATAACAGCAATCTGCCTAACCAGGATAGTCTGTAAAGAGTGCAGCAAGATCCATACTTCCCTAACTCCAAAAATTATAAAAGAAAATTCCCATTGTAGTAAATTTATCAGGGCTTAATATGCAAAAGGTTTCAACATGTTATCACATTCTTACTTTTCTAGGGAAATATTGCAACAGCGGTAAACTTTCTGTTTTCAAACAGCAACATGAAGACTTGTAACATAGGCATAGTAAAGACTATCAATGCCACTTTTATTGGAATAAAAGATGCAAAACATTGTTCTAAATAACAGAAAGCAAATCCTAACAAAATAAATTGATGCTCCAAGCAAAACACATATCATGTGGTGAATAAAAATATAACTCCAAGTAAAGTTACCGATGAACGAAGACGAAAGAGAGGATGCCTTCCGGGGCATCCCCAAGCTTAGGCTTTTGGTTGTCCTTGAATATTACCTTGGGGTGGCTTGGGAATCCCCAAGCTTAGGCTCTTTCCACTCCTTATTCCATAGTCCATCGAATCTTTACCCAAAACTTGAAAACTTCACAACACAAATCTTAACAGAAAACTCGTAAGCTCCATTAGCGAAAGAGAACAAAACACCACTTCAAGCTACTGTAATGAACTCATTCTTTATTTATATTGGTGTTAAACCTACTGTATTACAACTTATCTATGGTTTATAAACTCTTTTACTAGCCATAGATTCATCAAAATAAGTAAACAACACATGAAAAATAGAATCTGTCAAAAGCAGAACAGTCTGTAGTAATCTGGATCAAACGTATACTTGTGGAACTCATAAAATTCTAAAATAAATTGCTGGACCTGAGTAATTTATCTATTAATCATCTTGAAAAATAATTAACTAAATGTCACTCTCCAAATAAAAATGGCAGCAATTCTCGTGAGCGCTAAAGTTTCTGTTTTTTACAGCATGATCAACAAGACTTTCCCCAAGTCTTCCCAACGGTTCTACTTGGAACAAACACTAATTAAAACATAAAAAATCAATAAAAACAGGGGCTAGATAAATTATTTATTACTAAACAGGAGCAAAAAGCAAGGAATAAAAATAAAATTGGGTTGCCTCCCAACAAGCTCTATCGTTTAACGCCCCTAGCTAGGCATGATGAATTCAATGATGCTCACATAAAGGATAAGAATTGAAACATAAAGAGAGCATCATGAAGAATATGACTAGCACATTTAAGTCTAACCCAGTTCCTATGCATAGGGATTTTGTGAGCAAACAACTTGTGGGAACAATAATCAACTAGCATAGGAGGGCAAAACAAGCATAACTTCAAAACTTTAAGCACATAGGGAGGAAACTTGATATTATTGCAATTCCTACAAGCATATATTCCTCCCTCATAATAACTTTCAGTAGCATCTTGAATGAATTAAACAATATAACCAGCACCTAAAGCATTATTTTCATGATCTACAAGCATAGAAAATTTACTACTCTCCACACAAGCAAAATTCTTCTCATGAATAATAGTGGGAGGAAACTCAACAAAATAATTATCATCTGAGGCATAATCCAATTGAAAACTAAAATCATCATGGCAAGATTCATGGATATCATTATTCTTTATAGCATACAAGTCATCACAATAATCATCATAGATAGCAACTTTGTTCTCATAATCAATTGGAACCTCTTCCGAAATAGTGGATTCATCACAAAATAAAGCCATGACCTCTCCGAAACCACTTTCATCAACATAATCATCATAAATAGGAGGCATGCTTTCATCATAATAAATTTTCTCATCAAAACTTGGGGGACAAAAAATATCATCTTCATTAAAGATAGCTTCCCCAAGCTTGTGGCTTTGCATATTATTAGCATCATGGATATTCAAGGAATTCATACTAATAACATTGCAATCATGCTCATCATTCAAATATTTAGTGCCAAACATTTTATAGATTTCTTCTTCTAGCACTTGAGCACAATTATCCTTTCCATCATACTCACGAAAGATATTAAAAAGGTGAAGCGTATGAGACAAACTCAATTCCATTTTTTATAGTTTTCTTTTATAAACTAAACTATTGATAAAACAAGAAACTAAAAGACTCGATTGCAAGATCTAAAGATATACCTTCAAGCGCTCACCTCCCCGGCAACGGCGCCAGAAAAGAGCTTGATGTCTACTACACAACCTTCTTGTTGTAGACACTGGTGGGCCTCCAAGTGCAGAGGTTTGTAGGACAGTAGCAAATTTCCCTCAAGTGGATGACCTAAGGTTTATCAATCTATAGGAGACGTAGGATGAAGATGGTCTCTCTCAAGCAACCCTGCAACCAAATAACAAAGAGTCTCTTGTGTCCCCAACACACCCAATACAATGGTAAATTGTATAGGTGCACTAGTTCGGCGAAGAGATGGTGATACAAGTGGTATATGGATAGTAGATAAAGGTTTTTGTAATCTGAAAATATAAAAACAGCAAGGTAACTAATGATAAAAGTGAGCACAAATGGTATTGCAATGCTAGGAAACAAGGCCTAGGGTTCATACTTTCACTAGTGCAAGTTCTCTCAACAATAATAACATAATTGGATCACATAACTATCCCTCAACATGCAACAGAGAGTCACTCCAAAGTCACTAATAGCGGAGAACAAATGAAGAGATTATGGTAGGGTACGAAACCACCTCAAAGTTATTCTTTCCAATCAATCCATTGGGCTATTCCTATAAGTGTCACAAACAGCCCTAGAGTTCGTACTAGAATAACACCTTAAGACACAAATCAACCAAAACCCTAATGTCACCTAGATTCTCCAATGTCACCTCAAGTATCCGTGGGTATGATTATACGATATGCATCACACAATCTCAGATTCATCTATTCAACCAACACATAGAACCTCAAAGAGTGCCCAAAAGTTCCTATCGGAGACTCACGACGAAAATGTGTGCCAACCCCTATGCATAGGTTCATGGGCGGAACCCGCAAGTTGATCACCAAAACATACATCAAGTGAATCACGTGGTATCCCATTGTCACCACAGATACGCACGGCAAGACATACATCAAGTGTTCTCAAATCTTTAAAGACTCAATCCGAAAAGATAATTTCAAAGGGGAAACTCAATCCATTACAAGAGAGTAGAGGGGGAGAAACATCATAGGATTCAAATATAATAGGAGAGCTCGCGATACATCAAGATCGTATCACCTCAAGAACACGAGAGAGAGAGAGATCAAACACATAGCTACTGGTACATACCCTCAACCCCGAGGGAGAACTACTCCCTCCTCGTCATGGAGAGCACCGGGATGATGAAGATGGCCACCGGAGAGGGATTGCCCCCTCCGGCAGGGTGCCGGAACGGGTCTAGATTAGTTTTCGGTGGCTATGGAGGCTTCTGGCGGTGGAACTCCCGATCTATTGTGCTCCCGGATGTTTTTAGGGTATATGGAGATATATAGGCGGAAGAAGTATGTCAGGAAGGCCACGAAGGGCTCACGAGGGTGGAGAGCGTGCCCAGGGGCTGGGCGCGCCCCCTGCCTCGTGGCCTCCTCGTAGATCCCCTGACGTGCACTCCAAGTCTTCTGGGCTTCTTCTGATCCAAAAATAAGTTCCGTCAAGTTTCAGGTCAGTTGGACTCCGTTTGGTTTTCCTTTTCTGCGATATTCTAGAACAAGGTAAAAACAGAAACTGGCACTGGGCTCTGGGTTAATAGGTTAGTCCCAAAAATGATATAAAAGTGTATAATAAAGGCCATAAACATCCAATACAATAGGTAATATAGCATGGAGCAATCAAAAATTATAGATACGTTGGAGACGTATCAGCTCCCGATACTGACCGCCCTCCTTGAAGGCGCAAACTGCTTGATGCTGAGACACATTCTACATTGTGTGATGCAAAGTGGTCCACCTCCGGATGTAATCCCTCAAAGTTTCATTCGGTTTTTGCACACAATGCTACAATTCTGCCAACCCTGCAGTTCATTTGCATCTGCCCTCAAACATTCTGACAAACACTCGAGCTAACTCCTCCCAACTGAATATACTGCCTCGAGCCAACTGATTCAACCAAGCCCTAGCTGACCCTTCAACCATCAGGGGAAGGTGCTTCATGGCCACCTCATCGTTTCCACCACTAATCTATACAGCCACTCGGTAATCCTCAAGCCAAGTGTCAGGCTTCGATTCACCAGTGAACTTACTAACTCCAGTCCCCAAGCCGAAGTTGGGAGGGATCTCTGCAACCCTGATGTATCTGCTAAAACATTCGGGACCAGAAACTTGCACTCTACTTCCAGTCGGGCGATCTCTGTCATGCCCTTCTCTGTGTGCTCGGTTCCTGTCCACCAGACCTTGCACCAGAATTGACTTCGCATAAAACCCTGGCTCTCTTGGGTCGACTAGCATCCTCCTCACTGTACGGGCGCTATCATGGAATTGTCACGGTAGATGTCCTAGTGTGAGTACTTAGTCATGAGGCCAACACATCTTTGTAGTAGCTTGAGAGGGGTTGAGCGGAATCGAGAGACGCAACACAAGACAAGGATTTAGATAGCTTCGGGCCCCGGGAAACATCGTCCGGTAATAGCCCTACATGATATTTGTGGCTAGATCTCATTATGCTCATGAGAGAGTCACTGCATAAGCCGGCTCCCCCTTTGTGTCTAGCCCTAGAGATCATTTCTTATTTCTTGTCCCTCTTTGGGGAGCCCTGCCCCTCCTTATATAAGTTGAAGGGGCGGGTTACATGACTAGTCCTGGTAGGATTAGGATTACTCTATTACAACTGCAGTCCTAGTCTTGCTTCCTTTGTAGGAGAATATTCCTTATGTCTTTCCTCGTAAGTCGGCCCACCAACACATGAACCAGACTTTTGGGCCTTGGGCCTTGTAATCCATCTGACCCGCCGTTGGGGTCATCAGTAAGTCACCAAATGCTCGCCGGGTCTCTGTGAGCCGCCAAGTCTGGCTGGGTCATACCGTGGGGTATATCCCCAACATTAGCCCCCAGTTTAATTTGGATTTATCCATGTTAAACCGACCCTACAAATCAAGACCAACTTTGATAGATTATACGCCGAGTCGAAGGTTCTTCTAAGACGGCATTTGATCATCGTTAAGTCCTTGTCATTTCCTTGTTGATATGTACATGTCCATGATCTCAAAGAAAATCTTTTATAGCAGATATGTTTCAACTTTGTCAATGCAAAAAATCTAGATAGTTTTTTTGAAAAGTCCGCGTCAATAGGCCAGTTTCATGGTCAATTTGCTGACATTTTGGTCTCTTGTAGAGAAATATTGTGAAGAATAATCCACTTGAGTCGGCTTCCAAAGCGTCGTCTTAAGAAATATTGGTCTTGAAATACTCATCTAATATTCAGCCGGTTTGAAGTTGTAGAACTTTCCGGTTTAATATTACCAAAATTGCCGGTTTGTAAATATTGATGGCACCGAGTCATAATTTTTGCCGACGCTGGGTCAAAATTATTAATGACGCCGGGCTATGATTGTTGCAGACACCGGGTCATAATGATTGGTGACGCCGGGTCAATCTAATTTGCTCAAAACTGAGAATTCGAAAGTATTTGTCCTTATATCCGTGTTACCTGTAGCCTCCAAGTGATGGGTTTTCATGCTTGCATCAAATGGGACTTGTAATTGTCTTATGCTCACAAAAACTTCAACCGGTGTAGCCCCCATGGGCCGAGTCATTATGCAATAATGAGCAGGGACTTTGTAGATGTAGACTTGAGCACGACATGTAGCTCCCAAGGGCCGGCTTAGTAAGATAATATTGAGCGGATACTTTATATATATTTCCTTGAAAAGAATATCATATGCTGTAATCCTCTCCATGGGGCTCGAACCCATGTCCATAAGGTTAAGAGCTTTGTACTCTTCCAACTAAGTAGTGGACCTTTCAATATAATGGATTTGAGACTTGTGTACCTTGAATTTGTTGACAGGAGCAATTGGTAGCCCCCAAGGGCCGGTGAGGGAGTCCTGGATTAGGGGGTCTCCGGACAGCCGGACTATATCCTTTGGCCGAACTGTTGGACTATGAAGATACAAGATTGAAGACTTCGTCCCGTGTCCGTATGGGACTCTACTTGGCGTGGAAGGCAAGCTAGGCAATACGGATATGTATATCTCCTCCCTTGTAACCGACCTTGTGTTACCCTAGCCCCCTCCGGTGTCTATATAAACCGGAGTGTTTAGTCCGTAGGACAACAAACAATCATACCATAGGCTAGCTTCTAGGGTTTAGCCTCTCTAATCTCGTGGTAGATCAACTCTTGTAATACTCATATCATCAAGAACAACCAAGCAGGACGTAGGGTATTACCTCCATCAAGAGGGCCTGAACCTGGGTAAACATCATGTCCCCTGCCTCCTATTACAATCCGCCTTAGACGCTGTTGGGGAACGTTGCAGAAAACAAAAAATTTCCTACGGTTTCACCAAGATCCATCTAGGAGTTCATCTAGCAACGAGTGATTAGATGCATCTACGTACCTTGTAGATCGCGAGCGGAAGCGTTCAAAGAACGGGGATGATGTAGTCGAACACGACGTGATTCAAATCACCGATGATCTTAGCACCGAACGGACGGTGCCTCCGCGTTCAACACACGTACAGAACGGATGACGTCTCCTCCTTTCTTGATCCAGCAAGGGGGGAAGAGAGGTTGATGAAGATCCAGCAACACGACGGCGTGGTGGTGCATGCAGGGCGTCACAGTAGCAGGGCTTCGCCTATACTACGAGAGAGAGACGTAACGGGGAGAGAGGAAGCACCAAAGGCTGAGGTTTGAAATCCCTCCTCTCCCCCACTATATATAGGAGGGCCAAGGGGGGGTGGTGCGCAGCCTAGGAGATCCAATCTCCTAGGTGCGGCGGCCAGGGAGGGTTTCCCTCCCCCCCAAGGCACCTCGGGGTGCCTTCCACCACTTGGACTCCTCCGTGGTGGAAACCCTAGGCGCATGGGCCTAGTAGGGCTGGTGCCCTTGGCCCATATAGGCCAAGGCGCACCCCCTACAGCCCATGTGGCCCCCCCGGGACAGGTGGCCCCACCCGGTGGGCCCCCGGGACCCCTCCGTAAACTGTCTAGTAGTTGGTATCTTGGTTTGATTAAAATTACAGTGACAATCAGGTAGCCGTAGTTTTAGTTGACGGTAGTTGGTATCGATGAATCTCAAGTGGCAACTATTCTGAGTTATATTTAAAACTTAGTGATCTTGGACCCATAATGGATGATCGGTGCATAATTCTTCTTTGCTACATGATGTGTGTGTTTCTCTTTTCTTGTATTATTAACTGATTCTCGTAATCACTTCATATGTATCTCCATCTTTTATGTTCAGCAATAATCTGTGTGAAAAGGTTGATCTTCAAACTGGAAAAGTATCATACTTATCTTTGCATGTCTCATGTTCGCAACATCTATGACCTCAGTTATTCATTCTGTACTGAATTTCACGCCTTGTTGCTTAACACTGTCATTTCTCTTGTTTTAGTTCTGCAGCTCATGGACGGGAAAATGTATAGTGAAGGCCTAACACTTCTGGATGGTAGATTGCTATATTAACCTCAAATTTGTTTTTGAAGTCTTTGCATAACAATTGCTATGTTTAATATAATAGACCTATTTTCCTATGTGTTTTGATTCGACCATCTCCTGGTGTTCATGTGTCTTGATTCAGCTTGTACCTTAATAAGTATTTTCCTATGTGGTTTGATTCAACCATCACCTGGTGTTCATGTATCTTGATTCAGCGTGTACCTTAATAACTATTTTCCCATTTGTTTTCATTCGACCATCTCCTGGTTTCATGTGTATTGACTCGACTTGCACCTTAATAACTATTTAGCAATCACATAAGCCATGCAATATATTAATTTGTAGTTCTCCGCATCGTGTATATTGTTTGTTATTGATGCTATTGTTTTTGGCGTATATACTTGTTATTCTCGTTTGTACGTACTATAAGATTTTAGAACTTAGGACAAAATCGTATCTGCTATTCTGCTGTGCATTTTGTATCTTTCCAGAACCAAAAGAGAAAAGTAGAATTTACCCCTTCTTAATGCCTAATAAAATGGAATGTTAAACTCGTTCAATCACTTCCAGAAGGCTGTTTGATATATCGGGAAAAGGGAGTTATCAACTTTATGTATTACAGGATGTCGCTTTAAGTTCTAGCATTTTTGTCTTTCTGTATTGTGGAAACATATTAACTTGTGTGGCATATTTCTCTAGTATTGTGAAGTGTATATACTAATGCAGTATTATTAGGTTTGTTCTGATTTCTCTAACGGTGTCTCAAAGTTATCGATGTTTGCTATTTATAGTGCTCATGCTGTATTTGGGGATTATTTCCTAGCTCAGGCGTCCACTGATCAGTGAGGAAGGTTGACGATGACAACTTAACACGACTGAATCAGCCCCACTGGCATAATTAAAGAGAGCTGGAGACAAATGAACTTGGTGTATTAATTCTTCAGGACCTTCATCAACAGAAGCAGCCACTACTACATGCTCACACCACACAGTATGTATTCAGTCATAACTACTATATAGATACACTTGCCTGAACTGTTATGCGAACCATCGTTGGCTGCATAGCTCTCATGTTCATCATTACTTCGACCCTGGATGCATAGCTCTTATGCTCTTGCATTACTGGTAGAGATCAAATTGTCATAGTCCATTATATAAGTTCTCTAGGTTTGATTGATTTCCTCTATCCAAATCAAAATATAATAATCAAAAAAATTAACTGCAATGTAACTTTGAAAATGTCTTCACCTTGAACATTTTCTTTAATTCTTGTTTTCTCTACCACTGAATGCTATTATTTATAATCTGCTTCCTCAATTCCAAATTAATTGAATCTGACCAAATCTATGGGGAGCTATATCAACATCTCCACCACAGAATTAGTTTCATTAGATTCATTGTAAAATATATTTTTGTAATAGAGTCCACTTGGCTGTTCTTGATAATATAATATACCTATTAGGTTTACTCTCACAGGTAGATAGGTGTATATATTTACATAAGAAAAATGACACATAATTAGTTTGTAACCATGGAAGTTTTCTTTCCAGTAATTTTGTAAAGGTACATGCAGCTGCATAACAAGGTTAAGCCCTCAGCCCTCTGGCATGGGTAAGCTCCTATTCCCTCCAGAATGATTTGAATTATTTGGCACTATGTTGCTCGTGATTAGCCATCGATGTTGTGTTGCTGCAACAAAACACTATTGTTGATTATTGAAAGAAAAGCATTCCTAGCATAACTCTTAGGTATATAGGTTTACCTATACCTCATGAGTGATGTCCAAATCTTGTGAATTTGTTTTGATGTTTCAGATCATAATAAATACTATTTCTGTTGTTGTAATTAACCTGCCATTTTGTAACAGAAGCATTTTGTTGTACAGGTTTCCTTGGTGGTGAGAGCTGCAAAGGAAGTTTGAGCTGTAGAGGTGAAGCTGATGATAAAGCGTGTGTGTACCACTTGTATATTTGTTGATGTAATCTGGTTATTGAGAGCATTCGAACTAATGTTGGATGTGTTCTTTGGCACATTTTAGAAGGCTTGTACTCAGTGAAGTAATTGAATAGAAATTTACGAAATGGTCCAAATTATGGGTCTCTTCAATGGAAGTCAGTTGTGTTGTGAATGTTTGATCAATTATCTGTTATTGGTCGTGATGTGGCTGGTTGGATGAATGGGCCTTATTAAAATAAATGCACTAAACCGCCACACTAAAAAAATGGGCTAATGGGCCTGGCAGTGTGCCATGTCAGATCTACACTGGCGCCATGTAGATGCCATACGAGGTCCATATATTGGTACAGTCATGTAAATCCATGACGGACTAGTTTGTCATGGAATACCGGGCCTGTGGCGGGCCTGGGACTGATTGGTGACGGCTGGGAACTGTCATGGTAGTGCACTTGCCAAATTATGATGCGATATACATGACGGATACCAAATTCGTCATGGACCTCTCTCCTTGACGGTTTTGCACTGTTCCATGACAGACTAAATCCGTCATGCATTAACAAGATTCTTGTAGTGTCGACGGATTCGAGCCCATGTCATACGCGCCGCACAGTCGCGACGAGCATGATGTAACTCTGCCGTCGGACAATTTTCGGGAGATCGCATCTGCAACTACTTCGGCCATCAATCCAGAGCAAGTCGCGCCATTCGAGAGCGGAGGGATAGACCTCGCCATGGAGGCCGCACTCTCAGTGGCGATATAGCCAGATACTGACTTCACCCCTTACGAGAGCCGCATCACCGAACCACTAGATTCTTCTCCGGCCACGGGCTCTGAGCCGCTTGCATCCGCACCCATCGAATCCGATTGGGCACCGATCATGGAGTTCACCTCCACGAATATCTTTCAGCACTCACCTTTCGGCGATGTGCTAAATTCATCAAGGTCTCTCTCCCTGTCAGAAGAACCTTGGCCGAACTATGTCTGACTATAATGGGATGCGGACGACGAAGAAATTCGCTGCCCACCCACCACCCACTTAGTAGCCACTGTCGACGACTTAACCGACATGCTCGACTTTGACTCTGAAGACTTCAATGGCATGGACGACGATGCAGGAGACGAACAGCAACCACCGCCCATAGGGCGCTGGACCACCACCTCAGCATATGATATATACATGGTGGACACCCCCAAACACTACAGGAATCAGCTACTTTGCCGTCCGCCATGGTGGACGGCAAAGGCATGAACGGCGGACGGCAAAGGCCTTTGCCGTCAGCCGCGGACGGCAAAAGGCTCCGGCAAAGTAGGCTTCGGTAAACAGCTACTTTGCCGTCTGCTACTGATGGCAAAGTCTTTGCCGTCTGCCGCAGACGGCAAAGAGAGCTCGGCAGACGGCAAAGAAGGCGGACGGCAATAATAGCGCTGTCAGTCCGTTAAGTGGCTAACAGCAGGCCTATACCGTCCGCTGCTGACGGCAAACTTTCTAGTGTCTTTGTCGTCCGCCATATGATGTCATCTACACGTCACTACATGGCAGGTTCTTTGCCGTCTGCCACTAACAGCAAAGTCTTTGCCGTCTGCCACTGTAGGCAAACTAACCAAATGGGCCAGCTCCCAGGAAGCACAGCTGGATGCCACGTGTCTTCTTTGCCGTCCGCGGCAGACGGCAAAGAGCCTGTTGCCGTCGGTGGCAGACGGCAAAGAGCCTGCATATTGGCTCTTTTATCTGTTTTTTATTAAATCCAACAATTTTCATCACAAATATAGATGACATATATAGATATATTTCAAAAGGCCATTACAGAGCAAACATATAAGATATCCAACCATATATATTACATGCATCCAACACATAACTTCATCATAGTTCCATCATACATAACAAGTTCAACATAGAGGCATCCAACCATATATATTACAATAGTTTCATCCAACGATACATGCATAGTTCAACGATACAAAAAGAAACAGAGAAAGGGATAAGGAGCACTCCATCTATGCAAGCTTTCGTCAAGTGAATGAACTCTGCAAAATGAAAAATAAGAAAGTTAGAACAAGAAGAGTAGAACAAGAAGAAGAGTAGAACAAGAAGAAGACTAGAACAAGAAGAGTAGAACAAGAAGAAGACTAGAACCAAGAAGAGTATGTCATTTATGAGCTAACTTACGTGAAATGGATCATATATGAGCTAACTAAGTTGAAATGGGTCGTTTATGAGCTAGCTAAGGTGAAATGGATCATTTATGAGCTAACTTAGTTGAAATGGGTCGTTTATGAGCTAGCTAAGGTGAAATGGATCATTTTTGAGGTAACTAAGGTGAAATGGATCGTTTTTTAGCTAACTTAGGTGAAATGGATCATTTATGAGCTAACTTAGTTGAAATGGATCGTTTTTGAGCTAACTTAGGTGAAATGGATCATTTATGAGCTAATTTAGTTGAAATGGATCTTTTTGAGCTAACTTAGGTGAAATGGATCATTTAAGAGCTAATTTAGGTGAAATGGATCGTTTTTTAGGTAACCTAGGTGAAATGGATAGTTTATGAGCTAAATTAGTTGAAATGGATCGTTTATGAGATAACCTAGGTAAGATTGGTCATTTTGGAGTTAACCTAGGTGGAATGGGTCATTTTAAAGCTAACGTAGGTAAAATGGATCATTTAGGAGCTAATCTAGGTAAAATGGGTCATTTTTGAGCTAACTTGGATGAACCAGATCATTTATAAGCTAACCTAGGTAAAATGGGTCATTTTAGAGCTAACTTAGGTAAAATGGATCGTCTATAAGCTAACTAAGCTAATTATGCAATTTTTGACATAAGTAAGCTAAGTACAGATCGTTTTAGAGCTAACTTAGGTCAGTAAGCTTATTAAGTCATTTTGGAGGTGAAGAAGCTAAGTCTAGGTCATTATGGTAAGCATTGGAGGAAATAAAGCTAAGTCTAGGTCTTTATGCATGTGTTAAGCAAAACACTAGATAAACTTACCAAGATGTAGGAGGTGTAGGAGCGGGGTGGCTCGTGTCGGTAGCTGGAGAAGGATCGTGCGATGCTTGTCTGGAGTTACGCTGCACCAAAGATCATTTCCAATGTCTTGTTAGCATGATGATACTCAAATGTTAAGACTAGCAAGTAATGTCCATTCAATAAAACTCACCGTGGTCCCAGGAGCAATCACTGGCATCTGCGGAGCGGTCTGACCTGTCTTCTCGCACACAGACTGCACATTTGGTTTTGACGACTCAGTCATACTAGTTAGTAATGAGACAAACACTACATGAATGTTTTGGCTAATCTGCAGAAGAAACTTACCACAAGGAGCTCGTACATGGCCCTTGCCTGCATGTCATTCCGTGCCCTCTCCTCCTCCATCATCTTTGTCGTCCTCTCCTCCAACTCCCGCTGCCTCTCCGCCGCCTCCGCCAGAAGTTTCTTCGTTCTATCTCTCTCACTCTGTATAGCAGCCTGCAACACCACTCACATGACCATTTGTAATCATTGATGGAAGCGCACAGGATGTAATGGAGAAAGATAACTGAGTACGTATCACTAACCTTGATGGCGAGTTGCACTGGCCGTTCACGAGGCCTTATCTCAGGAGCGGAGCTCGACTGGCGCGCCTTGATCTCCGGGAGAGTGCTAGGACAACGGATAAGTCCATCTCCAATGGCTATGGAGCCATGGGACCTCCCACCACCAGATATCATCAACAGCTCTGGATCAATGGGACCCTGGCTCGGGTTAAAGTCCTCCCCTTTCCTCGCCTTCCCCTCATCTCTATATCTCACGAGCTTGTTGTGGGAGGAGATGTTGGTGAAGTTGTTTGCATCATCGAGGTCAGACTGAGAGAAAGCCTTGACTTTCTTGAAAGAGGCAGTGTGGGCCATGCATACAGGTCGTACACCTCTGGCACCTTATCCGCCTTATTGTAGCGTGCCTGAAAGAGAGAAACAATGAAAATTAGTAATTAAAGGGCTCAAGCTAGCATGATGAATGAATTGCATGAATCATGAAGCAAACCACATACCCAGTTGCACCCGAACTGATATAAGTTGGAGCTGCCTTGATGGTGTGGCACACCTTCCATTTGGGCACGTTTGTCCTTGGCCTCGTTGTGGAGGGCTAGCCATTGTGGAGAGCACCACTCATCGACCAACACCTCCCAACAATCCATCCGATCCGCACACCATCTCGGAGGCGCCTAAGTTAGCAAATAGAAACTTGAGCGCTACGGCTAAGAATTACTAAATGAAGGAACTTAAGTAGAGAAGGCCTTAAGAATTACCTTCATGTACTGCTCCTTACTCAGGAACTTATCGCGGCACGCCGGCTTGGTCTTCTTGATACCACGCAAGGCGTAGTAGTCTCGAACAGCCTGCACCCGAGCCTCGTGCCGTAAGTTCTGGAGTAGGCGCTTGCAGACGTTCTCGATAACATGTGCCGCGTCCTCCTCGTATCCCTCCTCACACCTGTAGAATGTCTGCAATCAAATGAGACAATATTGATTAGTACAATTAATAACTAGCTAGTTGAAGATTTTTAAATGTGTAAAGGAGAACTTACCTAACTTTCTGATCACCATGTCTGCCCTCGTGTCGCACACGACACCGTCGATAATCTCATCCGGCGGGGCCCGGGCAGCCACGTAGTGCTCCCAGCTCAATCCAAGCTCTGGAAGCCGACCCTCACCAGGCAACGTGACAAACCCCGGGAAGTTTTGCCGGCAAAGAACTCCAAGGACGGAGTTGGGCCGGCGGACACTATGATGGTGGTCCCAACCCCTGCAGCATGACAAGGCCAACGCATTAGTTATTTGAAAAAACGTGAATGCACAAGGTACAAAAATATTAAATGCACTTATGTACCTCTCCCCATCAGGGAAAATCAACCACCTCTGCTCGCGGGTCACCGGCACGGACGGGAGCCGTGTAGCACCACACTGGTAGACGGTGCCCCCCTCCTCCTCAAGATCAGTCGGCTCCCCACCATCAT
Organism: Triticum urartu; assembly: GCF_003073215.2. Classification (NCBI taxonomy): domain Eukaryota; kingdom Viridiplantae; phylum Streptophyta; class Magnoliopsida; order Poales; family Poaceae; genus Triticum; species Triticum urartu. Next base: position 528,504,752 of record NC_053027.1, on the reverse strand, counting down.
CAGCATGGCCACTCGACTCCTCGGGCTGATCCGGCCAGGTACCCCATCCGGACGTGTGCTCCTCCGGGGTCACGTGGGCCGAACTCTCGTGGGCCGAAGGCCAGTCGACCCGAGGCTCGTGGGCCCAAGACCCGTGGACCGGAGGCTCGTGGACCGGAGTCCGTGTAGCCTCCTCCTCGGAAGAGTCCACCCTAGCAGTCACGTGCTCGGGTGAAACAGCCGGGGGTGGCGGCGAGGAAGGCGCCGTAGCCCTACCTCCTCTCCCACGACCACGTGCCCCACCTCCTCTCTTCCTACCTCGAGCTCGTCCCCTGCTGGGCACCGCGGTCGACGAAGAAGGGCCCGGCGGTGTGGCCATACTGTCCAGCAACGCTCGGCGGAGAGGTGCGTCTGGAATGGAAGACCTCAGACCACGCTCCCGACCAGCGCCCACCATCTTTCAACACCTGCCATGACAAACAGTAAACGAAATTAGTACAACATAAAAAAAGACCGACATGAATAATAATATGCGTATCACTTAAGTGTATCATCATCAAGTACAACATAAAAAAAGACCGACATGAATAATAATATGTGTATCACTTAAGTGTATCATCATCAAGTACAACATAAGAAAAATGTAATACCTGACACTACTAATAATCTCGATCAGTATCATCAATAAATGCATAATCATCATCATCACTATAATCAATGACGGGCTCATAGGGTTCGTTGGCATCAACATGTGCAAGGCCACCTTGACGTAATCGGTCAAGCATTGACAGGTCATCCGCAGCAGTAACCTCTTCTTGTTCCGGCTCTTCTTGTTCCTCCTCTGGGGTGATGTCGGATTCATTGTCGCTGTCTACTTCAATGTTTTGGGGTGAAGTATAGCGGTTCTCCTTCATATGTGTCTGGGTTAATGTGAGGTTCATAATCCTCTTCCTTTGGGGGAGAAAGTCTAGCACGTGGCGGCACTTCATAAACGACATCCCAACCTTTTAGATTTGGATTAGTTTGGCAGGCCCACAGTAGATAGAATACTTGGGTCGCCTGTTGAGCCATAATATAGACATCAGGAAAATCTAAATGAGTGGTTTGGTTGATTTCAACTAGCCCTACATGTTCATGTGTCCTTCTAGTCTCCTTTAGCTGAAACCAATAACATTTGAAGACTACGACATTCGGTGGATTTTCACCATAGAACAGAAGTTCGTAATTGCTTCAACTCTCCCATAATACTCGGTACCTCCTTCGCCGATAGCAGATACACAACAATTTGTTGACTTTAGGTCGGCCATAGATAGCTCTTTGCCATAGGTACGAAAGCGATACCCGTTGATGTCGTACTTGTCAAATGAACGGACCTTATAGTCAAAACCATTAGCGACTTGTCTCAATTCGGCGTCCATAGACTCTGAATTAGCCTACAAGTTTAATATGAAAGGATTGTTGCATTATGCACAAATTAGCGAATGATATGAAATTGTCTAATAGAAATTACCGTTTGTTTGAACCAAGAGATGAAACCGGGATAGCCACCTCCTTGCTTTGCGAGAAGCTCATACTCTTCGACGGAATCCTTTTGGATCTCCGCTCCATACGAGAATATGGTGACGTATCGACTGTATGACATATCCAGGAATAAGAGTAGTTCAAAGGAAATAGAAGTTGCGAAACAATTACCGAGAACTTACTCGATGTACGGCCGCACTTCTATCAGGTTGTTGAAGATATACAACGAAATGGTCCGCCATTCTTCATTATCCAAAGATACTGGATGTGAAACACTAGCTGGTGCGAGATTCCCTTTGAATAGGCTGAGGTTGGATCCACCCTTTTTAGGCTCGTCAGCATTGTACCGAGGCTTCGGATTATGCAAATGACGATTTTTGGCTTCGTAGTGCGCTGTTACGAAGTTTGCCGCCTCCTCTGTGATGAATGCCTCAGCCATCGATGCTTCAATTCTACATTTATTTTTACATTTTTCTCGAAGCGTCTTCTGCATCCTCTCAGTTGGGTAGCACCAACGATTTTGCACGGGCCCCCCCCAATCTTGCCTCGGTCGGGAGATGCAAAATCAAATGCTGCATTGGATTAAAGAAGCCCGGTGGAAAGATCTTCTCTAACTTGCAGATCAACTCCGGCGCCAACTCTTCCATTTCTTCTAGCACGCCAGGCGATAGTTCTTTCGCACAAAGAACACGGAAGAAATAGCTGAGTTCTGCCAGTACTAGCCATTCATCCTCAGGGATGAAGCCACGCAACATCACCGGCATTACCCGCTCAATCCATATGTGCCAATCATGTATCTTGAGACCAAATATCTTCAGTTTATCAAGATTCGCTCCCCTCTTTAGATTCGCTGCATACCCATCGGGGAACATCAACTGTTGTTGCACCCACAAGAGAATTTCCCTCATAGCTGGCCTTCCAAGATTGAACCATGCCTTTGGCTTCGTCCAGTTCTGCTTTCCTTTCGGTTCTTTCATGTTTTGTAACGGCCTATCACATAGCGCCTCCAGATCGACTCTAGCCTTAGTATTATCCTTTGACTTCCCATCTATGCCGAACAATGTACCAAAAAGTGCCTCGGCGATATTCTTCTCAGTGTGCATCACGTCGATGTTGTGTGGGCAAAGGAGGTCTTTGAAGTAAGGCAGATCCCATAAGCATGTTTTGTGAGTCCACGCATGCTTAGTATTATACCCCTTGAAGTACCCTGGACGTTGTGGATCTGGCTCGAGAGCGTTTAACTGATCCAGGGTCTGTTGGCCTGTCAATGCAGGTGGTGCAGAGTTTTTGACAACTCTACCCCTGATGAAGTTCTTCTTGTCTTTCCTGAACTTATGGCGAGGATCCAGGAACTGTCTATGCATGTTGAAGCAAGAAAACTTGCGACTGGCCTGAAGCCAACGAAACTCAAGAGCTCCCTTGCATGTGGGGCACGGGAACCTTCCATGCACACACCAGCCAACGAATAGCGCATACGCCGGCAAGTCATGCATCGAGTACATGTACCAGACACGCATTATGAAGTTCCGTTTGCTAAAGGCGTCGTATGTCTTGAACCCATTATCCCAGGCTTCTTGCAATTCGTCCTTAAGCGGCTGCATGTACACATTCATATTTTTGCCCGGATAGTTGGGTCCTGGAATTATCAACGTCAGGAAAATGTTCTTTCTTTGCATAATCTGTCCGGGGGGGAGATTGAGTGGAAAGACAAATACGGGCCAACAACTGTATTGGCCTGCCGTCATACCAAACACACTGAACCCATCTGTGCTGATGCCGATGCGAGGATGCCTTGGATCTGCCGCTTTGTCAGCATGTAATTCATCAAACTTTTTCCACGCAACACCATCCGATGTGTGTACCATCATCAGATTCCCATCTGCATCTAGTTCGGTTCTTTTGCCTGTTTTGTGCCATGTCATCTGTCTGGCCGTCTCTTCGACCATGAAAAGACGTTGAAGTCTTGGTACGATTGGCATATACCGAAGAACAGTAACGGGGATTTTGGTCTGTGTCTTCTCACCCATACCGTTGTCTACCACAATATACCTAGAAGACTTGCAAATGGGACAATAGTTCAAGTCCGCATAGTCAAGCCTAAATAAGGCACATCCTTTCTCACAGGCATGTATCTTCTCATAGGGCATCTTCAGTGCACGGAGGATTTTGTCCGACTGGTACAGGTTTGCAAGCATTACATGGCCTTTGGGTAGAAAGCGTCCAAATACTGTCATAATTGCGTCATAGCATTCTCTGCCCAAGTTGAACTGAGCCTTCAGAGCCATTACTTGTGAGATGGCATCCAACTGACAAAGCTCAGTGTGCTCGTGGAGCGGACGTTTCGAAGACTCCAACATTTCATTGAAGGCCTTTGCAGATTCCTCCATCTCCTCGTCCGAATCCCGAGCATCATCATAGCCTTGCACCATGTTTTCCATCCCGGTACCATGCTCGTCGGTGCGACGATGATCCACCTCAGCTCGGTCACGTTGGGCAAACTCACCATGAAATGTCCACACCGTATAATCGGGCGTAAAACCACTCTTCAGCAGGTGTTTTCCCATTTCAGCCTCTGTCTTCTTTTCCCAATTGCCGCACCGGAAACAGGGGCACCAGGTTTTCTTTTGGCCATTTGCAAATGCGGCTTGCACAAACCCCTTAGTTTTTGTGAACCATTCAGCGCTCCATTTGTTCTGACCAGTGTGACCGGTATACATCCAAGCACGGTCACTCATCTTGACTTTCAGAGCTACTGGACACACAACAATTATATATATAATTCACCATGTATATATTCATCAGTTGATCTACTTTGTCAATTTTATTACGTCCATGCAACCTACACTCTAATAGGTAATGATAGGTCCTAATCCCACCCGTGTATGTGTAGATTGGGTTTATTTTCCCATGCTATGCTCCGGATCCGACGCAAAATTTCGGCAGCACCTCCCTGCTGTTCTCCTGATACACGTCTCTGCAATAAACAGAGAGGATGTGTACCCGGAGAACAACAGGGGAGGCACTGACGAAATATATGCGTCGGATCCGGAGCAAAGCATATGGGAAAACGAACCCAATCTACACATACTCGGGCTGTCCATGGATAGCGTTGGACAATTCGAAAGAATCAAGGTTATATATATGCAAATGCATGCATATTTATAACTATGATGCTTTCGAACGGGAGACACATATTGGTTACGCATACTGATGATTCAAGACACATACATAGCTAGCTATCAAGTTTCATCGGAATAGATCAAACAATTAATGGGGGAGGAGGACTTGTCATTTGTGCTCACCCACGAACGAAGGGGCAGAGCTCATCAAACGCACGGCGAGGTCGTCGAACACCAAACCTCGCAGCGATGAAACAACTGCACATTTAAAACTACACGATCAACACAATTATATATGATGTTTTTCATAACAAAATCGAAAAATATATGACCTAACTAATAATTCACAAATATATGACCCCGTCGGCCTCTGGAAGGCCAAAGAACACCTTTACGGGAGGTGTCGGTGGTCGGGGTGCCCTGTCGGTGTCGGGGTGCCGTGTCGGGGTCGGGGTGCTATTTCGGGGTCGGGGGGTCGGGGTGTCGTGTCGATGTCGGGGTAGTGCCGTGTCGGTGTCGGGGTGTTGTTTCGGGGTCGGGGTGTGGTGTCGGTCAGGGCGTCGGGTCAGGTCAGGGTCGGGGTGTCGGGTCAGGCTCGGGGGGTCGTCGGGGTCGGGGTGTCGGGTCAGGCTCGGGGTCAGGTCGGGGTCGGGTCGGGGTCGGGGTTGGGGTCTCGGGGTCGGGGTTCTTCCTCCTTTCCTTTTTCCTCTTCTTCTTCTCCTCCTCTCCTCTTTTTTCTTCTTCTTCTTCCTCCTTTCCTTTTTCCTCTTCTCGGGGTGCCGGGTCGGGGTCTGGGTACCGTGTCGGGTCGGGGTCGGGGTGTCGGGGTCGGGGTCGGGGTGTCGGGTCAGGCTTGGAGTGTCGGGGTGTCGGGGTCTTCTTCTTTCTTCCTCCTTTCCTTTTTCCTCTTCTTCTTCTCCTCCTCTCCTCTTTTTTCTTCTTCTTCTTCCTCCTTTCCTTTTTCCTCTTCTTCTTCTCCTCCTCTCCTCTTTTTTCTTCTTCTTCTTCCTCCTTTCCTTTTTCCTCTTCTTCTCTCCTCTCCTCTTTTTTCTTCTTCTTCTTCCTCTTCTTCTTTTTTCTTCTCCTCCTCCTCTTCTTCTTCTTCTCCTGATCTCCTCTTTTTCTCTTTTTCTTCTTTCCTAAAACTAAACTAAACCTAAAACTAAAACTAAAAAAACAGAAAAAGAAAAAAACTAAATCTAAACCTAAAACTAAACTAAAACTAAACCTATAAACCTAAAACTAATCCTAAAACTAAAACTAAATCTAAACTAAACATAAACCTAAAACTAAAAAAACAGAAAAAAGGAAAAAGAAAAAAGGAAGAAGAAGGCCTCACCTGCAGGGTGGAGGAGGGGGGCGGTGCGGCCTGGGGCGACGGAGGAGCGGGGCGGGGCGGGGGGGCGCCGGGGGGCGCTGGGGCGGCCGCGGGGGGCTCTGGGGCGGCGGCGGGGCATGGTGCGACGGGGCGGTGGAGGTGGGAGAGAGAGAGGAGGGTGTGGGGCGCGGCCCCGTTAACGTTACGTGGGGCCTCCCTCTTTGCCGTCCGCCAACCTTTGCCGTCCGCCTCCTTGCTCTTTGCCGTCCGCTAGCGGACGGCAAAGAGGGGGGCCCGTCAGGTTTTTTTTTTGCAGCTCGTCAGTGGGGCCCCTCCCTCTTTGCCGTCCGCTAGCCGACGGCAAAGAACTGGCTGATGGCAAACTTTGTCTTTGCCATCAGCCAGTTCTTTGCCGTCTGCTTTTTGGAAGCTGATGGCAAAGAGCTTCTTTGCCGTCCGCTAGCGGACGACAAAGAACTGGCAGATGGCAAACTAGCTGATTCCAGTAGTGAAAGAAGGCAATGGCAATGAGACAGCGGAGGATGACCCCTCCAAGAAGCAAGCCAAGTGCCGACGTCAGCGGCGCCACTCTAAGTCCCGCCACAACAAAAATAGTGATACTGACACAAGAGATAATAACACTCCGGATAGTGCCGAAGACAACAACAATCCCCTCCAGCACGATGTAGAGTCGGAGGACGAACAAGCTAGCCCTCCAGAGCGGGTAGCAGATGGAGAACCGGAGGAGGACAATTACATGCCTCTCTCCAAAGACGAGACGAGCCTCGATGATGAAGAATTTATCATGCCTGAGGACCCTGTCGAGCAAGAGCGCTTCAAGCGCCGGCTTATGGCCACGGCAAATAGCCTAAAGAAAAAGCAGCAACAGCTTCAAGCTCATCAAGACTTGCTAGCAGACAGGTGGACCAAAGTCCTTGCGGCCGAGGAGTATGAACTCGAGCGCCCCTCCAAGAGTTACCCAAAACGCAGGTTGCTACCTCACCTCGAGGAGGAAGCATTGAAACCTCATTCACTAGTGTATGATGCGGCTAACCGGCCACCGCGTGGCCGAGCGAGAGAGGCGTTTCAGCATAAAGTTCAGCATGCACCCTGCCGCCACTCAATCAAAAATACTAAGGCCCGGGACAACACAAGGGACCTATGAGACGTATTTGACAGTAAGGCAAAAATCGCAAGGTCAATATACGGGTCACGGACACGTGCGCCAACACGGGACGATGATCGTCGCGTCGGATACACCATGAGTAAATCTGGCCGGGCCAAATACAGCAGACAAGATTCATATGAACTGCGTTGAGATATAGCCCGGCACAGAGGTGCCGCACACCCCCTATGCTTCACTGATGAAGTTATGAATCACGAATTCCTGGAGGGTTTCAAACCCGTAAATATCAAATCATACGATGGCATAACAGATCCCGCTGTATGGATTGAGGATTTCCTCCTTCACAGCCACATGGCTCATGGTGATGATCCACACGCCATCAAGTACCTCCCACTAAAATTCAAAGGGTCAGCTCAGCATTGGCTGAACAGCTTGCCAGCAGAGTCCGTCGGCAGTTGGGAGGATCTGGAAGAGCATTTCTTGACAACTTCCAGGGCACTTATGTGCTGCCAATGAATGCTGATGACTCGAGCCACATAACTCAGCAGCCAGGGGAATCAACCAGACAATTCTGGACACGGTTCCTGACTAAGAAAAACCAAATTGTAGACTGTCCGGACGCAGAGGCCCTAGCGGCATTCGAGCATAACATCCGCGACGAGTGGCTCGCCCGCCACCTCGACCAGGAGAAGCCGAAATCTATGGCAGCCCTCACAACACTCATGACCTGCTTTTGCACGGGCGAGGATAGCTGGCTGGCTCGCAGCAACAACACATCAAGGAATCCGGACACCTCGGATACCAAAGATGTTAACGGTAGGCAACGTCGTAAAAGACCAAAGCGCCGCAATAACGGCAATAGCACGGAAGATAAGGCAGTCAACGCCGGATTCAGAGGCTCTAGATCTGGTTAGCGGAAAAAGACATTTAAAAGAAATACTCCGGCTCTGTCCAGTTTGGATCACATACTGGATCGCTCGTGTCAAATCCACGGCACCCCCGACAAGCTAGCCAATCACACCAACAGAGAATGCTGGATGTTCAAGTAGGCCGGCAAGTTAAATGCCAAAAACAAGGACAAGGGGCTGCATAGCGATGACGAGGAGGAGCCCCGGCCGCCGAACACAGGAGGACAGAAGGGGTTTCCCCCACAAGTGAAGACGGTGAACATGATATACGCAACCCACATTCCCAAGAGGGGGCGGAAGCGTGCACTAAGGGACGTCTATGCGATGGAGCCCGTCGCCCCAAAGTTCAACACATGGTCTGCTTGCCCGATCACCTTCAATCGCAGGGACCACCCCACTAGCATCCGTCATGGCGGATCCGCCGCACTGGTCCTAGACCCCATCATTGACGGATTTCACCTCACTTGAGTCCTTATGGAAGGCGGCAGCAGCCTGAACCTGCTCTATCAAGATACAGTGCGAAAAATGGGTATCGATCCCTCGAGGATCAAACCCAGCAAAATCACCTTTAAAGGCGTCAGCCCAAGTGTAGAGGCCCATTGCATAGGCTCAATCACACTAGAAGTGGTCTTCGTATCACCGGACAACTTCCAAAGCGAAGAGTTAATCTTCGATATCGTCTCGTTTCGCAGTGGCTATCACGCACTGCTCGGACGGACAGCATTTGCAAAATTTACTGCAGTGCCGCATTACGCATACCACAAGCTCAAGATGCCAGGACCCAGGGGGGTCATAACAGTAAATGGAAACACAGAACGCTCGCTCCGCATGGAAGAGCACACTGCGGCCCTTGCATCAGAAGCACAAAGCAGCCTTTTAAGGAAGACCACTCATTCGGCGTCACAGCCCCCGGACACCTTCAAGCGAGCCTGGAATAAGCTGCAACAGGATCGCCTGGCACGATCAAAGCTCTCCTAGCAATTCGGCCCCCGTCCCAGTCCCAGTCAAGAGACGAAATCTGTGCCGCGCGTACATAACTACGCACTGAAAAATACCATGGACATAGGCAGGGGCACGATCAGGACACGCCCCGCAATGTGGCTTAACCGCCCTAGGGGTTGTATACCTTTATCATTCCTTTTCTCTTTCAGGGCCTAACTCTCTGGAAGCCCTTTCCGGTAGTACGATTGCGGACACATTCCGGAAGCAACAACCAAGACGGCAAGAAGCTAAGATGAACACGGGAACCCCGAGGTGGTCTCTAATGATAATTGATATACCCGTTTTTACTATCTATGCACAGCTTGCCCTGGGATATGACATTTCGAATTGTCCTACTTTATGCTTATTGCACTACTTGTACCAGTACGCTTCGACGTATTATTTAAATAGCAATGCATATCATTAATCTATCATTGCATTATTTAAGTTCTTTTCTCTTTCTCTTATATGTCCATCCGCACCCGCATGTTCGGGTATGGTCAGTTCGCCAGGGGCTCTCGTTTATCCCATAATACGGCGCAAGAAGTCTGAACACTTTCGATAGTGCGGCACCCCGAACTTATAGCATTATATGCATCAGCTCCGAATCATGTCTTTGATCAAATGTTGGGTTCGCCCGGCTCCCATGCTTTGGTACCTTACGTTCCGCTATATTGGCTAAGGTAGCGGTGGGAGAACTATTGCGATTGTGTCCCGGTTCTTCCGGACGACCACCTCAGTACAAAAAGCCGAAAACTGACTGTCATGATAAGGAAAGAGACTGGTCGCTGTTCGAGAGCTCTCAAGTCCTTAAAGACTTTTTCCGCTTAGGGCGAGGAGTCAGCCTTGTCCGGCTTAGGCATGTACATCGCCCCAAATTCGGCCCTCCGAATACCAAGGGCTTCGCCAAAATTTAAAATTATAGACTTCTATGGCTAAGTGAGAGTGATAAAGCATTATAGTCCGATTGCCTGGTTCGTTGCGCTGAACACCTCCCTTGAAGGGCCCAAAATTGGGATAAAGAGTGCTCAGTTTTATCCCGAACACCCCAGTACTAGCTACATGGGGGCAGAAGTCGACGACTGGCCAACTCTCAGATTTTATAAACGGCCGCACATAAGGTAATATTTTAAATTAAGAAAGTGTCGCATGTCGCAAATGAACTTGTTTCATATTACAGGATCACATGAGCATGTTCATTAACAATTACATCCTTGGCACACTCATCCGCCACTAGGAGGGAACCCTTCAGGACACTCTCATAATAATTCTCGGGGCAGCGATGCTCCTTGCCCTCCGGCGGACCCTCCTTCACCAGCTTCATAGCGTCCAACTTCGCCCGGGCAAAAGCCCTGCGTGCACCCTCGATGCAGACAGACCGCTTTATGACTTCAAGCCGTGGGCAGGCTTCCACAAGCCACCTCACCAGACTGAAGTAGCTGTCGGACAGGGGCTCGCCAGGCCACATCCGGACTATAAGGCCACGCATGGCCTGTTCGGCTGCCTTGTGAAACTCGACCAACTGCTTCAGCTGGTCGCTCAAGGGCACGGGTTGTTCGGTCCTAGTATACTGAGACCAGAACAACTTCTCCGTCGAGCTCCCCTCCTCAGCTCGGTAAAACTCCGCGGCATCCAGTACACTGCGGGGAAGATCTGCAAACGCTCCTGGAGAGCTCCAAACTCGGGTAAGAAAAAGGAAAGTCTCCTTCACGTGCTTGCTTTGCATAACGAATGCCTTACCCGCTGCTATCTTCTTCACCGTGTCAATCTCCTGGAGGGCCTTGTGGGCTTCGGCCTTGGCGCTCCCGACGCTTTCAAGCACCTACGCGAGCTCGGACTCTCGTGTCTTAGAGTCAAGCTCCAAGGACTCGTGCTTTTTGGCGAGAGCCCCGAGCTCTTGCTACACCTCGCCTACTCGGGCTTCTTGCTTCTCCCGTTCAATGCGCTCCTTGGCCGCTTTGTCTTCGGCACGTTGGTCGTGGCCCCTGGCAAACCCATGATGATCCTATTACTTTACACATGAACTTCATTTTGAATATATAGACAAAGGTATTGCTTACCTTTGTTCTCCTCAAGCTGCCTCTTGGTAAGGCCGAGCTCGGTTTGGGACCGCTCCAGGTCCTGCTTCAGTGCAGGGACCTCCGCAGTATGTGCCGCCGCGGCCAGCAGTGAAGCCTGCACATACACATAGATACATTCTGATTAGATTCTTGAGTCATCATTTGATCCTCTATTTGGCTTTTCTTCTTGAACGCCGAACAGAGCATCGGGGGCAACTATCTATGTGGTAATATTTTCTTATATATGTATATTTTGATTACTTACCTCAAAGCCTGTTAGGAGGCTGGCGCAAGCTTCTGTCAGCCCATTTTTGGTGGACTGAACCTTCTCGACCACCGCACTCATGATAGTGCGGTGCTCTTCATTGATGGAAGCGCTGCTAAGCACTTCCAGCAAGTTTTCCGGTGCCTCTGGATGGATAGAGGACACTGGCACGGACGGTTGGCCCCCCTTAACAGGGGACCTCCTGCCGGAGTCCGGAACCATCGAAGGTTCTGGCGCAGTGTCCGGCTGGGGGCCGAACTCGGAGCCCGTAGGAGCCTCGCTCTCTTGGTACCCAGGGTCTGGGAAGTCGCCTCGAGGCGCCCCCAGGACCACCTCCCCTTGGCTTGGTGCCTTTTGAGACAACACCTCGGCGTTGTCCGTAGGGCGAGGGGTCGAAGCAGTCGGGAGAGAACCACTGTTCATATCCGACGAGTCCAAAGAGCCGCTCGACGAGGATACGTTGAGATGAGCTCCGGACAGACTGCATAATCATGTTCGGCATGAGGAGAGGCAGTGCAATAAAACATACCGTGAAGTACTATGGTGTCCGGACACTTACGACTTCGCTAGGGGCTTGACCCTGGGTAGCCACTCGTCGCCACCGTCGGCGGCCGTCGTGGCGCAGTCCGGAGGGAGGGTCCTTCCCTTCTTGGACCCTTCGGCCTCCCCGAATGGGTCAGCCTTCCTTTTCTTGTCTCCCCCGGCTGGGGGGAGAACTTTTCTCCTCCTCCTCCTCCTCCTTGTTTCCGTGGGAGGAGTGCGCGTCGGAGTCATCGGACGATGAGTCCAATACAACCTTGCGCCGGAGACCCTTTCGGGTCCCCGCGGCCTTCTTATTGGCCTTCTTTGCCGGCACCTCGTAAGGTGCCGGCGTCAGCATCTTCGTTAGAAGAGCGTCTGCAGGATCTTTGGGCAAATGGGCTGGGAAATCAAGCTGCTCCGCCGTCTTTATCCAGTCCTGTTAATGACATGAAAGCTTAGATCCTGCACATAACTAAACCGGGGCAAATAAATAACCTGAGAGATATAAAAGCCTACCGGATTGGCGCGGCGCTTTGCGCTGAGTCTGCGGTCCTCGGTGAGGGAGGGAGGAATCTCGGCGCTCTTGAACAGCACCCTCCAGACGTCCTCGTGCGTCGTGTCATAGAGCTCTCCCAGCGTCTGCTGCTTGGCCGAGTCGAACTCCCACAAATCAAATGCCCGTCGTTGACACGGAAGGATCCGGCGGAAGAGCATAACCTGGACCACGTTGACAAGCTTTATTTTCTTGTTCGTCATGTTCTGGATGCAGGTCTGGAGTCCGGTCAGCTCTACCGACGAACCCCGGGACAGGCCCTTCTCTTTCCAGGAGGTGAGCCACGTGGGGACTCCAGATCAAAATTTGGGGGCCGCCACCCAATTGGAGTCGCGCGGCTCGGTGATATAGAACCACCCCGATTGCCACCCCTTTATGGTCTCCACATAGGAGCCTTTGAGCCAGGTGACGTTAGGCATCTTGCCCACCACGGCGCCTCCGCACTCTGCCTGCTGGCCGACCACCACCTTCGGTTTGACATTAAAAGTCTTCAGCCACAGGCCGAAATGGGGCTTGATGCAGAGGAAGGCCTCGCACACGACGATAAACGCCGAGATATTAAGGATGAAATTGGGGGCCAGATCGTGAAAATCCAGCCCGTAGTAGAACATGAGCCCGCGGACGAACGGGTGGAGGGGAAATCCCAGTCCGCGGACGAAGTGGGTAAGAAAAACTACCCTCGCATGGGGTTCGGGCGTCGGGATGATCTCCCTTGCATCTAGCAGCCGGTGCGCGATGTCCGCGGCCAGATATCCGGCTTCCCGTAACTTTTTGATGTTCTCCTCCGTGACGGAGGAGACCATCCACTTGCCTCATGCTCCGGACATGCATGGAGTGGTTTGAGAAGAAGAACGCGAGCTTGGGCGCTACAGCTCGAGTATGCAGGAATGGGTAAGCAAGGAGGAAGAAGGTGTGGCTGAAAAGAGTAAATCCTTGTCCCTTTATAAGGGCGGAAGAGGCGATGTGTCTCCCCACTTGCCTAGTAAAACCGCTTATTCCCCAGGCACCATAATTAATGGCGCGGTTGGGTTACCCATGTCTGTATTGATGAGAATCCCATGATAAGGGGAACACGATCTCTGCTTTGACAAGACGTGTCAAGAAAACCGCCTCGCGATATGTGCGGTGCTGGTTGAGAAAAACGGTTCGAATAATGACCGGGCACTGGCGTGATGTCATGCTGTCAAAATGTGTCAGTAGATTAGATTGATGGAAATATTATTCTCTCTATGGTGGTATGTGGAACTTGTTTTGCAGGGCAGACACTATCCTTGTGTTCAAACTCTTCCATGGAGTATTCGGAGGAGGAACCCGTCTTGCAATGCCAAAGACAATACTGCGTGCCGGATTCATCGTCATTGAAGCCTGGTTCAGGGGCTACTGACACTAGTAGAAAAAGGGTCAAACATGAAGCACATTAGTGCCGGTTCGTGGCGGCGATCAATAGTACCGGTTCGTGGCGAACCTTTAGTACCGGTTCATGCCACGAACCGGTACTAAAGAGGCTGCATCAGCCTGCGGTCAGGCTATGGCCCCACCATCACCATTTAGTGCCGGTTCTTACCACGAACCGGTACTAATGAGTTTATGGCAAGCTGTTTTTAGTCCCACCTCGCCAAGAGAGAGGCAGTATGAGCGGTTTATAAGCCGTGAGTGCACAGACAATGATGAAGAGTTGCAATGCTCACCTACATGTTGATTAGCTTCAAGCCTTGCGGAATAGCATAGATTGCACTGAGCTATGTGCAGTGCAGTCTACACTATTCCGAATGGCTTGAAGCAAATTAACCACCATTGCACCTCTTTTTTATTTTTAATAACTTATTTAAACTCCAGACTTCTTTTGTGTTCAGTATGCAGCATTTAAAGCGGTGTCATCAATTTCCAAAATGTTCTGACATCATTTGTTGTTTTTCGGTCATTTACCTAATTGTTTAGAGAGCGAAATGACCGTGAAATTGAAAATCACTACAAAATGAATCCTGAAAATGTTGAAACTTGGCATGGTATCATCATATCACTCGCATAGCATGCGCGAAAGAGTAGAGAGGGTCACGGCAAAAACTGGACGCACTTCGTATACAAACTGGACAAACTCTTTCCGAGTATCAGGGTTTCGGAGTCCGGAGTGGGTACTAATGTGCATCCCACCAATCAGGAAGAATCACACGGATCGTGTGTTTCTTTCTAGCTCTTGTGAGTCGTTGGATCAAGAGTGTGTTTCTTCCTAGCTCATGTGAGTCGTTGGATCGAAACTACCACAATCACTTTGTGAGCCAGACGACCCTATATATAGCTAGCCCACCTCTCGCCTTCCCTGCATAAGTCTTTCAGTTCATCGACTACATACATCTACCAGTTCATCGACTGCATACATCTACCAGTTCATCGACTGAATACAAATCATTCGGATTCGCCATCATACGTCCAACCATGCATTTGATATGCATATATATGCATCACGAGCCACGGTTGGGCTGTATGATGGCGATACCGATTGGTTTGTTCTAGATCCGACATAAAAGGTTTGATACAACTTCTTTTTTGTGACATAAGAGCTATCTCTCCTCCTACCTATTTTAGTTACACAACTACCTATTTGTGCCAAATTTTCACTTTTGCTGTTGCTCTTGCATCATAAGCATCCATGTTAACTGGACTTACAAGTAATGCAATTTAACCAAACTATCTTGTGATCTTCGCCAAGAGAGAGGCAGTATGAGCGGTTTATAAGCCGTGAGTGCACAGACAATAACGAAAGAGTAGAGAGGGTCACGGCAAAAACTGGACGCACTTCGTGTACAAATTGGACAAACTCTTTCCGAGTATCAGGGTTTCGGACTATACAAAAATAAATAATGCAGAAAATAAAAAAACCATACAAAAAAATTACTCAAAAATAAATAGAAGAAAATAAATAATGCAGAAAATAAAAACTATATAAAAACTACTCAAAAATAAATAAAAGAAAATAAGTAATGCAGAAAATAAAAAACTATATAAATGTTGAAACTTGGCATGGTATCATCATATCACCCGCATAGCATGCGCGAAAGAGTAGAGAGGGTCACGGCAAAAACTGGACGCACTTCGTGTACAAATTGGACAAACTCTTTCCGAGTATCAGGGTTTCGGACTATACAAAAATAAATAATGCAGAAAATAAAAAAACCATACAAAAAAATTACTCAAAAATAAATAGAAGAAAATAAATAATGCAGAAAAGAAAAAACTATATAAAAACTACTCAAAAATAAATAAAAGAAAATAAGTAATGCAGAAAAGAAAAAACTATATAGCAAAATTGTTGGCACACTGCCCTGTGGGTCTACCAGACCTAGGGTGTGCAAATGCAGGCCGAGGAGGGCCAGCAGACCCACAGGGCAGCGTGCCCTAATTAATTAGGCCCAGAAGCCTGCTATATAGAGCAGTTCGAAGAGGTAGCCGCGGTTGGGACCAGTGCGGCTGCCCTTCGCCGGGCGAGGTGGGACTAAACTTTGGGGTGGCAGCGCAAGGCCTTTAGTACCGGTTGGTGGCTCCAACCGGTACTAAAGGCCCCCCCTTTAGTACCGGTTGGAGCCACCAACCGGTACTAAAGGTCTGCTCTTCCCGCCTCTTTGCCTGGCCAAAGTAGGCCTTTAGTACCGGTTGGTGGCTCCAACCGGTACTAAAGACTCACCCTATATATACAGCACTTACGAAATTTCAGTTACATCTCCCCACTTCTTTTGTCAACCTCTCGCGCGCCGCTCCCCTCGTCGCCGCCCGTCGCCCGTCGTCGTCGTCGTCGTCCCCGCCGCCGCCCCGAACGCCGCGCGCCGCCGTCCGTCGTCGTCCCGCGACGCGGTCCCGTCGTCGTCCCGCGCCGCCGTCCGTACGTATCTCGCTCTCTCCTCGCGCGTACCCGGCCGCCGCGCCGCGCGCCGTCCGCCCCGAACGCCGCGCGCCGCCGTCCGTCCCCGCCGCCGCCCCGAACGCCGGCGCCCCCGCCCCGTACGCCGCCGCCCCCGCTCGTACATACGGGGCGGCGCGCATGAACACACACACACATGCATATACCACACACGCATACACACATACACACATACGTACACACATATACGTATACACACACATACACACATTTTTTCTTCTTATTTTCTGTTTTTCAAAAAAGTTAATTAGATGATCGAATGTTAGATTAATGTCGAATGTTAGATGAATTAGCTAGATAGAAAAATTGTCGAACTAGAGATTAGAACTAGTTGAATAATTAATATAACTAGTTTATTTTTAGTAAGAAAATTTAGGTATATGAGATTTGAACTAGTTGAATAATTAATATAACTAGTTTATTTTTAGTAAGAAAATTTAGGTATATGAGATTTGAACTAGTTCAATAATTAATATAACTAGTTTATTTTTAGTAAGAAAATTTAGGTATATGAGATTTGAACTAGTTCAATAATTAATATAACTAGTTTATTTTTAGTAAGAAAATTTAGGTATATGAGATTTGAACTAGTTCAATAATTAATATAACTAGTTTATTTTTAGTAAGAAAAATTTAGGTATCTGAGATTTGATGATCTAATTAAAATATTATTTGTTAATGAGTTTTTCTGTTTATTTAATTTTTATATATATTTTGAGTTTATATAAATGTTAGATTAATGTCGAATGTTAGATGAATTAGATAGAAAAGTTAAATATATAGTAATGTCAATTGAATATATAGTTAGATATATTAATGTCAAATGTTAGGTGAATATATATTTGGCTAGATATAGGTGTTTAATGTTTCACCTATATGAACATAGGAAATGTCATCTGACGACGAAAAAGATTTTATTTTGTGCGAACACTGTGAAGACCAGCACGGCCCGTGCGACCAAAATTTCCTTATTGATGGTAGGCGCTTCAGCATCAAGCTGGATGAGACATTCGAAGTTGATACAGTAAGTCACTTTGTCAATTATTATTTGAATGCAAAACTTATGCTTCATTTGCTTCAACTTATAATTTTAAATTTTCACTATTCTACTATAGCGCATCCCCTGCCATGCAAGAATTTTTGTCTTGGATAAGATAGGTTTTAGTGCTATAGATGATATGGAGGTAAAGAGAGTTTACTTGAAGACGGAGCATGGGTATACTTTCAACGTCAAATTATATAATGGAGACACATACACCCATTTTGAATGCAAAACTTGGCAAGCACTATGCAAGGCTTATGCATTTGAGCCTGATATGGTTATCACCTTTGATATTCGTCCGGAAGATGATATTGAAGGTAATATTGACATCTGGGTCGATGTGCAAACGCCTCCAGTTCTACCATTTGGTGAGTTTTTCTCAACCATGCATGCATATGTTTATGTCTTTCATACAGTTTATTCAAAAATAGTTGACAACTAATTTGTATTGTCAGCTTATTTCGGTTCAAGCAAACATGTCCGGCGCTTGGTAGACAGGACCTACTACTGCCCCGGGGCTCAACTAAACTGCGAGGAGATAAGTCATTATGTTTCATGGCTTGAGGATCTTAATACTGTCAAAACAATTTTTTTCCTAAACATAGAAATGTTAGTACTCAAAACGTGTGACCAATGGTGATCGTATTGAACTACGGTCACATCTATAATCAAAAGATGGTAAGATTTTAAATATTTGTCCTTAATTAGTGCATCTTTTGCATACATTATTTTTGAAGCTAAACTTTCATTGCTTAGTATATTAATTACTATACGATGTTGTTCAACAGGGACTTCCGATGACAGTTGTGCCTTAGTGGATCGAGACAAAAGGTCGCATGTCAATGGTTAGCCTACGACCAAGATTTCCTACATTGCACATGAGTGCATTCAGGATTTCTGAAAGCGAAGAATTCTTAATAGTGAAAGATTGGAGCAAAATTGTTAACGATCGCAGAGAAGTACTAGGGAGCAGTAAGGTGAAGCGCAACCCAAGATTAGGAGACAGATTCATCTGCATGCTCCAGTATGATGAATCAGGAGAGCTATACATGTTCTATGCTATTCTACCTGAGAGGGAGCAGTAGGATCAGTAGCTACTAGTTCATGCTCTTAATTAGTACTTGTCTCATGTCCGTGTCCTGAACTTCGATCTTGGTGACGATTATGTTGAACTTGATGATATCTTTGCTTCTGTTACAAAGTGAATGTTTCCCCTTTAAGCTAGCCAGCGTTGATGATGATTAGATAGCTAGCGCGGTAATGACTATGATGATTAAATAGTGGTAATTAGATGACTACGATGATTTTTAGCTAGCTAGAGTTTATTTATTTATTAATATGCAATGATGATGATGATGATGATGGCGACTACAACTCATTATAACGTAAAACAATCCTAAATTAAATTGATAACACAAATTTAATTGAAAAATACAAAATAAAACAAAAACCCACAACCATTTAGTACCGGTTGGTGTTACCAACCGGTACTAAAGGGCTCCTGGCCCCCGGAGCTGGCTCGTGCCACGTGGTTCCCCTTTAGCACCGGTTCGTGCTGAACCGGTACTAAAGGGGGGGCCTTTAGTGCCGAAACGTTAGTGCCGGTTCCATAACCGGCACTAAAGGCCCTTACAAACCGGTGCTAATGGCCCGTTGTCTACTAGTGTGAGGGAGTCCTGGACTAGGGGGTCTCTGGACAGCCGAACTATATCCTTTGGCCGGACTGTTGGACTATGAAGATACAAGATTGAAGACTTCGTCCCGTGTCCGGATGGGACTCTACTTGGCATGGAAGGCAAGCTAGGCAATACAGATATGTATATCTCCTCCCTTGTAACCGACCTTGTGTAACCCTAGCCCCCTCCAGTGTCTATATAAACCGGAGGGTTTAGTACGTAGGACAACAGACAATCATACCATAGGCTAGCTTCTAGGGTTTAGCCTCTCTGATCTCATGGTATATAAACTCTTGTAATACTCATATCATCAAGAACAACCAAGCAGGACGTAGGGTATTACCTCCATCAAGAGGGCCCGAACCTGGGTAAACATCGTGTCCCCTGCCTCCTGTTACCATCCGCCTTAGACGGACAGTTCGGGACCCCCTACCCGAGATCCGCCGGTTTTGACACCGACAGCCGGCTCGTTACAATGTGATGACTCGGGTCTTTAATAAGGCCAATAAAAATGACTTTGCATTAGCCCCCAAGTGCCATTGTGCATGCTGGCAGTGACATGGGACTTACATATTTGATGTAATCTCAACATGAATAATGTAGCCCCCAAGTGCTGAGTAGTAAGCCTCCAGCGACTCGGGACTATTCCTTCCATTGTAGAATAAATTATATCCATTGATAAAATAATATCCATTACGCTGAAGCGACTTTGAAAACCTCAATCTAATATTGGTTATTGATAACCATAATAAATAATCCAGCCATGTTGGCTATTAAAGATTTGAATAATATAACCCGATTTGAAAAACCGGTTCCTGTGATATTGAATCGTACTGCGGTTTAGGTTACCTATGCAGTAAGGGTGATAACCCAATCTTTAGAAGCCAAAAACTTCCAAATGTGTATGATTGTCATATATGGTGCCTTTGAAGGAAATATGCCCTAGAGGCAATAATAAAGTTATTTTATTTTCCTTATTTCATGATAAATGTTTATTATTCATGCTAGAATTGTATTAACCAGAAACATAATACATGTGTGAATACATAGACAAACAAAGTGTCACTAGTATGCCTCTACTTGACTAGCTCGTTAATCAAAGATGGTTATGTTTCCTAACCATGAACAATGAGTTGTTATTTGATTAACGAGATCACATCATTAGTTTGAATGATCTGATTGACATGACCCATTCCATTAGCTTAGCACCCGATCGTTTAGTATGTTGCTATTGCTTTCTTCATGACTTATAATGTTCCTATGACTATGAGATTATGCAACTCCCGTTTGCCGGAGGAACACTTTGGGTGCTACCAAATGTCACAACGTAACTGGGTGATTATAAAGGAGCATTACAGGTGTCTCCAAAGGTAGATGTTGGGTTGGCGTATTTCGAGATTAGGATTTGTCACTCCGATTGTCGGAGAGGTATCTCTGGGCCCTCTCGGTAATGCACATCACTTAAAGCCTTGCAAGCATTGCAACTAAATGAGTTAGTTGCGGGATGATGTATTACGAAACGAGTAAAGAGACTTGCCGGCAACGAGATTGAACTAGGTATGGGATACCGACGATCGAATCTCGGGCAAGTAACATACCGATGACAAAGGGAACAACGTATGTTGTTATGCGGTCTGACCGATAAAGATCTTCGTAGAATATGTAGGAGCCAATATGGGCATCCAGGTCCCGCTATTGGTTATTGACCGGAGACGCGGTCATGTCTACATTGTTCTCGAACCCGTAGGGTCCGCACGCTTAAGGTTACGATGACAGTTATATTATGAGTTTATGCATTTTGATGTACCGAAGGTTGTTCGGAGTACGAGATGAGATCACGGACATGACAAGGAACTCCGAAATGGTCCGGAGATAAAGTTTGATATATATGATAATAGTGTTTGGTCACCGGAAGGGGTTCCGGATGTTTCCCAAAATGTTTGGGTACGAGAACACTTTATTTGGGCCAAAGGGGAAAGCCCACAAGGTTTTTGGAAAGCGCAAAAGGAAGTTTTGCGGAGTCCAGGGGCCAGACGCCAGGGTCCCTGGCGTCTGGGTCCAGACGCCGGGATCCCTGGCATCTGGCCCTGGAGTCCGAGAAGGACTCTTGCCTATCAGGTGAAACCGACTTTGTGGAGACTTTTACTCCAAGTTTCGACCCCAGGGCTCAACATATAAATAGAGGGGCAGGGCTAGCACCAAAGACAGATCAAGAAACACAAGTTGATCCATGTGATCTATTCCTTAGCCATGTGCGGTGCCCCCAGCCACCATAGTCCTCGATAATACTGTAGCGGAGTTTAGGCGAAGCCCTGCTGCTGTAGTACATCAAGATCGTCACCACGCCGTCGTGCTGACGGAACTCTTCCCCGACACTTTGCTGGATCGGAGTCCGGGGATCGTCATCGAGCTGAACGTGTGCTCGAACTCGGAGGTGCCATAGTTTCGGTGCTTGATCGGTTGGATCGTGAAGACGTAAAACTACTTCCTCTACGTTGTGTCAACGCTTCCGCAGTCGGTCTGCGTGGGTACGTAGACAACACTCTCCCCTCTCGTTGCTATGCATCACCATGATCTTGCGTGTGCGTAGGAAATTTTTGAAATTACTACGTTCCCCAACAGTGGCATCCGAGCCTAGGTTTTATGGTTTGATGTTATATGCACGAATAGAACACAAGTGAGTTGTGGGCGATATAAGTCATACTGCCTACCAGCATGTCATACTTTGGTTCGGCGGTATTGTTGGATGAAGCGGCCCGGACCGACATTACGCGTACGCTTACGCGAGACCGGTTTCCCCGACGTGCTTTGCACATAGGTGACTTGCGGGTGACTGTTTCTCCAACTTTAGTTGAACCGAGTGTGGCTACGCCCGGTCCTTGCGAAGGTTAAAACGGAGTCTATTTGACAAACTATCGTTGTGGTTTTGATGCGTAGGTGAGATTGGTTCTTGCTTAAGCCCGTAGCAGCCACGTAAAACTTGCAACAACAAAATAGAGGACGTCTAACTTGTTTTTGCAGGGCATGTTGTGATGTGATATGGTCAAGACGTGATGAGATATAAGTTGTTGTATGAGATGATCATGTTTTGTTGAAGTTATCGGCAACTGGCAAAATCCTTATGGCTGTCTCTCTATTGCATAAGATGCAAGTGCCCAATAATTGCTTTACTTTATCGCTATGCGATAGCAATAGTTGCAAGAGCAATTGTTGGCGAGACGACCATGTGACGACACATTGATATAGATCATGATGATGGAGATCATGGTGTCATGCCGGTGACGATGGAGATCATGACAATGCTTTGGAGATGGAGATCAAAGGCACAAGATGATCATGGCCATATCATGTCACATATTTTGATTGCATATGATGTTTATCTTTTATACATCTTATTTTGCTTAGTTTGATGGTAGCATTTTAAGATGATCTCTCACTAATTATCAAGAAGTGTTCTCCCTGAGTATGCACCGTTGCGAAAGTTCTTCGTGCTGAGACACCACGTGATGATCGGGTGTGATAGGCTCTACGTTCAAATACAACGGGTGCAAAACAGTTGCACACGCGGAATACTCAGGTTATACTTGACGAGCCAAGCATATACAGATATGGCCTCGGAACACGGAGACCGAAAGGTCGAGCGTGAATCATATAGTAGATATGATCAACATAGTGATGTTCACCAATGAAACTGCTCCATCTCACGTGATGATCGGACATGGTTTAGTTGATTTGGATCACGTGATCACTTAGAGGATTAGAGGGATGTCTATCTAAGTGGGAGTTCTTAAGTAATATGATTAATTGAACTTTAATTTATCATGAACTTAGTCCTAGTAGTATTAGCATATCTATGTTGTAGATCAATAGCTCGCGTTGTTGCTTCCATATGTTTATTTTGATATGTTCCTAGAGAAAAATTGTGTTGAAAGATGTTAGTAGCAATGATGCGGATTGGATCCGTGATCTGAGGTTTATCCTCGTTGCTGCACAGAAGAATTATGTCCTTGATGCACCGCTAGGTGACAGACCTATTGCAGGAGCAGATGCAGACGTTATGAACGTTTGGCTAGCTCAATATGATGAATACTTGATAGTTTAGTGCACCATGCTTAACGGCTTAGAATCGGGACTTCAAAGACGTTTTGAACGTCATGGACCATATGAGATGTTCCAGGAGTTGAAGTTGATATTTCAAGCAAATACCCGAGTTGAGAGATATGAAGTCTCCAACAAGTTCTATAGCTAAAAGATGGAGGAGAATCGCTCAACTAGTGAGCATGTGCCCAGATTGTCTGAGTACTACAATCGCTTGAATCAAGTGGGAGTTAATCTTCCAGATAAGATAGTGATTGATAGAATTCTCTAGTCACCATCACCAAGTTAGTAGAACTTCGTGATGAACTATGATATGCAAGGGATAACGGAAACGATTCCCAAGCTCTTCTTAATGCGGAAATTGACGAAGGTAGAAATCGAGAAAAAACATCATGTGTTGATGGTAGACAAGACCACTAGTTTCAAGAAAAGGGCAAAGGGAAAAAAGGGAACTTCAAGAAGAACAGCAAGCAAGTTGCTGCTCAAGTGAAGAAGCCCAAGTCTGATCCTAAGCCTGAGACTAAGTGCTTCTACTGCAAAGGGACTGGTCACTGGAAGCGGGACTACCCCAAGTGATTGGCGGATAAGAAGGATGGCAAAGTGAACATAAGTATATTTGATATACATGTTATTGATGTGTACTTTACTAGTGTTTATAGCAACCCCTCAGTATTTGATACTAGTTCAGTTGCTAAGATTAGTAACTCAAAACGGGAGTTGCAGAATAAACAGAGACTAGTTAAGGGTGAAGTGACGATGTATGTTGGAAGTGGTTCCAAGATTGATATGATCATCATCGCACACTCCCTATACTTTCGGGATTAGTGTTGAACCTGAATAAGTGTTATTTGGTGTTTGCGTTGAGCATGAATATGATTTGATCATGTTTATTGTAATACGGTTATTCATTTAAGTAAAAGAATAAGTTGTTGTTCTGTTTACATGAATAAAACCTTATATGGTTACACACCCAATGAAAATAGTTCGTTGGATCTCGATCGCAGTGATACACATAATCATAATATTGAAACCAAAAGATGCAAAGTTAATAATGATAGTGCAACTTATTTGTAGCACTGCCGTTTAGGTCATTTTGGTGTAAAGCGCATGAAGAAACTCCATGCTGATGGGCTTTTGGAATCACTTGATTATGAATCAGTTGATGCTTGCGAACCATGCCTCATGGGCAAGATGACTAAGACTCTGTTCTTCGGAACAATGAAGCAAGCAACAGATTTGTTGGAAATCATACATACTGATGTATGTGGTCCGATGAATATTAAGGCTTACAGCAGGTATCATTATTTTCTGACCTTCACAAGAAGATTTGAGCAGATATGGGGATATCTACTTGATGAAACATAAGTCTGAAACATTTGAACAGTTCAAAGAATTTCAGAGTGAAGTGGAAAATCATCGTGAAGAAAATAAAAGTTTCTACGGTATGATCGCAGAGGTAAAATATTTGAGTTACAAGTTTGGTCTTCAGTTAAAACAATGTGAAATAGTTTCACTACTCACGCCACCTGAAACACCACAGCATAATGGTGTGTGCGAACGTCATAATCGTACTCTATTGGATATAGTGCAATCTATGATGTATCTTACCGATCTACCACTATCGTTTTGGGGTTATGCATTAGAGACAGCTGCATTCACGTTAAATAGGGCACCATCAAAATCCGTTGATATGACGCCTTATGAACTGTGGTTTGGCAAGAAACCAAAGTTGTCGTTTCTTAAAGTTTGGGATTGTGATGCTTATATGAAAAAGTTTCATCCTGATAAGCTCAAACCCAAATCGGAGAAATATGTCTTCATAGGATACCCAAAGGAGACTATTGGGTACACCTTCTATCACAGATCCGAAGGCAAGACATTCGTTGCTAAGAATGGATCCTTTCTAGAGAAGGATTTTCTCTCGAAAGAAGTGAGTGGGAGGAAAGTAGAAAAACTTGATAAGGTAATTGTACCTTCTCCCTTATTGGAAAGTAGTTCATCACAGAAATCTGTTCTTGTGACTACTACACCAATTAGTGAAGAAGCTAATGATGATGATCATGTAACTTCAGATCAAGTTACTACTAAATCTCGTAGGTAAACCAGAGTGAGATCCACACAAGAGTTGTACGGTAATCCTGTTCTAGAAGTCATGTTACTAGACCATGACGAACTTGCGAACTATGAGGAAGCGATGATGAGCCCAGATTCCGCGAAATGGTTTGAGGCCATGAAATCTGAGATATGATCCATGTATGAGAACAAAGTATGGACTTTGATGGATTTGCCCAATGATCGGCAAGCCATAGAAAATAAATGGATCTTCAAGAGGAAGACGGACGCTGATAGTAGTGTTACTATCTACAAAGCTAGAATTGTCGCAAAAGGTTTTTCGACAAGTTCAAGGTGTTGACTACGATGAGAGCTTCTCACTCGTATCTATGCTTGAGTCTGTCCGAATCATGTTAGTAATTGCCGCATTTTATGAAATCTGGCAAATGGATAAACAAAACTGCATTCCTTAATGGATTTATTAAAGAAGAGTTGTATATGATGCAACCAGAAGGTTTTGTCAATCCTAAAGGTGCTAACAAAATATGCAATCTCCAGCGATCCATCTATGGACTGGTGCAAGCATCTCGGAGTTGGAATATACGCTTTGATGAGTTGATCAAAGCATATAGTTTTATACAGACTTGCGGTGAAGCCTGTATTTACAAGAAAGTGAGTGGGAGCACTACAGCATTTCTGATAAGTATATGTGAATGACATATTGTTGATCGGAAATAATGTAGAATTATTCTGTAAAGCATAAAGGAGTGTTTGAAAGGAGTTTTTCAAAGAAAGACCTCGGTGAAGCTGCTTACATATTAAGCATCAAGATCTATAGAGATAGATCAAGACGCTTGATAAGTTTTTCAATGAGTACATACCTTGACAATATTTTGAAGTAAGTTCAAGATGGAACAGTCGAAGAAAGAGTTCTTGCCTGTGTTACAAGGTGTGAAAGTCATTCCCTATGCCTCAGCCATAGGTTCTACAAAGTATGTCATGCTGTGTACCAGATCTATTGTATACCCTACCACTGAATTTGGCAAGGGAGTACAATATTGATCTAGGAGTAGATCACTGGACAGCAGTCAAAATTATCCTTAGTGGAATAAGGATATGTTTCTCGACTATGGAAGTGACAAAAGGTTCGTCGTAAAGGGTTATGTCGATGCAAGTTTTGACACTAATCTAGATGACTCTAAGTCTCGGTCTAGATACATATTGAATGTGGGAGTAATTAGCTAGAGTAGCTCCGTGCAGAGCATTGTAGACATAGAAATTTGCAAAATACTTACGGATCTGAATGTGACAAACCCGTTGACTAAAATTATCTCACAAGCAAAACATGATCACACCTTAGTACTCTTTGGGTGTTAATCACATAGCGATGTGAACTAGATTACTGACTCTAGTAAACCCTTTGGGTGTTGATCACATATCGATGTGAACTATGGGTGTTAATCACATGGTGATGTGAACTATTGCTGTTAAATCAGATGGCGATGTGAACAAGATTATTGACTCTAGTGCAAGTGGGAGACTGAAGGAAATATGCCCTAGAGGCAATAATAAAGTTATTATTTATTTCCTTATTTCATGATAAATGTTTATTATTCATGCTAGAATTGTATTAACCGGAAACATAATACATGTGTGAATACATAGACAAACAAAGTGTCACTAGTATGCCTCTACTTGACTAGCTCGTTAATCAAAGATGGTTATGTTTCCTAACCATGAACAATGAGTTGTTATTTGATTAACGAGATCACATCATTAGTTTGAATGATCTGATTGACATGACCCATTCCATTAGCTTAGCACCCGATCGTTTAGTATGTTGCTATTGCTTTCTTCATGACTTATACATGTTCCTATGACTATGAGATTATGCAACTCCCGTTTGCCGGAGGAACACTTTGGGTGCTACCAAATGTCACAACGTAACTGGGTGATTATAAAGGAGCATTACAGGTGTCTCCAAAGGTAGATGTTGGGGTTGGCGTATTTCGAGATTAGGATTTGTCACTCCGATTGTCGGAGAGGTATCTCTGGGCCCTCTCGGTAATGCACATCACTTAAAGCCTTGCAAGCATTGCAACTAAATGAGTTAGTTGCGGGATGATGTATTACGGAACGAGTAAAGAGACTTGCCGGCAATGAGATTGAACTAGGTATGGGATACCGACGATCGAATCTCGGGCAAGTAACATACCGATGACAAAGGGAACAACGTATGTTGTTATGCGGTCTGACCGATAAAGATCTTCATAGAATATGTAGGAGCCAATATGGGCATCCAGGTCCCGCTATTGGTTATTGACCGGAGACATGTCTCGATCATGTCTACATTGTTCTCGAACCCGTAGGGTCCGCACGCTTAAGGTTACGATGACAGTTATATTATGAGTTTATGCATTTTGATGTACCGAAGGTTGTTCGGAGTCCGAGATGAGATCACGGACATGACGAGGAACTCCGGAATGGTCCGGAGATAAAGTTTGATATATATGATAATAGTGTTTGGTCACCGGAAGGGGTTCCGGATGTTTCCCGAAATGTTTGGGTACGAGAACACTTTATTTGGGCCAAAGGGGAAAGCCCACAAGGTTTTTGGAAAGCGCAAAAGGAAGTTTTGCGGAGTCCAGGGGCCAGACGCCAGGATCCCTGGCGTCTGGGTCCAGACGCTGGGATCCTTGGCGTCTGGCCCTGGAGTCCGAGAAGGACTCTTGCCTATCGGGTGAAACCGACTTTGTGGAGACTTTTACTCCAAGTTTCGACCCCAGGGCTCAAGATATAAATAGAGGGGCAGGGCTAGCACCAAAGACAGATCAAGAAACACAAGTTGATCCACGTGAGCTATTCCTTAGCCGTGTGCGGTGCCCCCAGCCACCATAGTCCTCGATAATACTGTAGCGGACTTTAGGCGAAGCCCTGCTGCTGTAGTACATCAAGATCGTCACCACGCCGTCGTGCTGACGGAACTCTTCCCCGACACTTTGCTGGATCGGAGTCCGGGGATCGTCATCGAGCTGAACGTGTGCTCGAACTCGGAGGTGCCGTAGTTTCGGTGCTTGATCGGTTGGATCGTGAAGACGTACAACTACTTCCTCTACGTTGTGTCAACGCTTCCGCAGTCGGTCTGCGTGGGTACGTAGACAACACTCTCCCCTCTTGTTGCTATGCATCACCATGATCTTGCGTGTGCGTAGGAAATTTTTGAAATTACTACGTTCCCCAATAGCCTTATCATCCAAAGTTAAGCCGGGTTAATCGAAACCACATATATGCTTCAAATATGAACAAAAAGTCTCAAGACAAACCCAAAAGACTGTTTTCAAAAAACTTAAGCAAAATAGAAAGAAGAATATGAAGTTTCTGATTCGAATACGATCAGTAAACTAGACAAAGGGGTTAAGCTAGGATTCTAATACGATCATGTAGCCCCCAGTGGATTTGGCGTTGCGCCGATCAAGAGGGTACCGACACCTATGTTCTCTTTGGTTCGAATACGACCTATGTTTGAACAGGAAGCCCCCAAATGACCTTGAGAGTTTTTTAACGACTCTGATTCGAATACGATCAAAGTCGGACCCAAATGGGGTTAAGCTATTATTCGAATACGATCAAGAAGCCCCCTAGTGGGTTTGGCATTGCGCCGATCAAGAGGGTACCGACAGCTATGTTCTCTTTGGTTTGAATACGACCTATGTTTGAACAGGAAGCCCCCAAATGACCTTGATATTGTTTTAACGTCACCGATTCGAATACAATCAAAGTCGGACCCAAAAGGGGTTAATCTAGATTCAAATACAATCATCCCACAATGATCTTTTGATGCAGGATACCTATGTTTGAGTTGTGCCTTGCAACAGACTTTCTTTGGTCCCTTTAATTTTTCCTGAGAACTCGAGCTTTGCGAGAGATAAATTCTTCTTGAACCGGGATTTTGAACCGGATATTGAGAGTTTCAAAGCTTTGTGGGAGACAGGTTTACCTTGAGCCGGATTTTAAACCGGATATTGAGAGCTTCAGCGCTTTGTGGGAGACAGATTTCCCTTGAACCGGATTTTGAACCGGAATCCTTCTTTTTAAGCCGTAAATTTTCTGACGACCTTTAAATATTTGCCAATAAGGCAGTAGCCTCCGGGGCCGGGTTATTTTTCCCTCTAATGATCCGGAGTTCTTGAATCTGCTTTAAATCGGCAATCATTTACTGTGCCATGTCATCGTAGCCCCCGAGTCTCAAGGCGCCTCGAGGAGTTGTCTTGAGATTCTCCATATTTGACCGTGATATAGACCTGTATGAGTCAGTCAACAGCTTAGTGATATAACTTGTCCTACATTGGAGAACTTGCAAGCCAGAGTAATTGCTCTTTTAAACAAAATCAATATATAATATAAAAATATACTAGATGAATTTCACCTGATATGTTAAACCAGAAATTATCCACCACGGTTGATGATCACCATGGTGAAGCTAAAATCAATCACGAGCGAGTCGGGCGTGGGAAACAGACAGATGAGTCAGCCGCAAAGTTGTAAGCCGGTGCGGACGAGCAAGTTGTCCTCCTCGTTGTAAGCCGGCGTGGAGGCGTGAACCGGTCGCAAGGGCGGACAGGCGAGTCGTCCGTGGCGTTTGTATGGCGGCACGGACGGGTGAGTCGGTCGGCCTGTTGATGCAAACTGATGTTTGTGAATGACAGATGATCTGTACGCCGCGTCAGAGGAGGCTTAATATAATCTCGGCGGTTCAGGCAGACCGGCGACTCCCGGCGGCTCAACATAGCAGAGGCAGCTCAATGTGGCCCCGGCGGTTTAACGCGGCGGCGACGGTGACGTTGGAATGAATCCTTTTCAGAATTGTTTTTGTACTGACACCCTTTTTGTTCGAGGGGCAGCCAACTTAATTAAAATAGCACAAGTGTCGTCATTGGTCTTGAGCCTTTGGAATTTGGTATTCCACTTGTGCAGCACCTTGCTAGGAGGCTCCTCAAAAATCTGTGCAAACTATAGTAATGCGGCAGTGAAGAGTGCTGCGGCGGCTCGGCGGGACAGCAGCAGTGGGCGGGCCGTGGCGGCGACTCAAAGACTGGTCGGCGCGGCGGCTCTGCAGCGGCTCACGGCAGCGGCTGTGGACTCAGTAGGGACCGGGTCTTCGTGCAACCATGGCAGTAATTTTATGCAGCTCGACGGCGCGCGACAACGACGGTCGAGCAAGGAGAGGTCAACAGAGACGCAGTAAGGCGTGGCAGAAGCAACGCTCGCAGGCGTCGGGTCAAAAATGCAGCGGCTTGTTGAGAGCGGCTCATTGCAGTAGACGACGGTGGTGGTCGGCGACTTTACACTGTATGTGGCGGCTTAGCGCGGGGATGGGTGGCCGGCGACTCAAGGCCGCGGCGGCGACTTGAAGCAGGCCGACCGCAACGGCGGTTTGGAACACCGGCGGGGGCGGCTCGGAAGCCGCGACGGTTGTAGCATAAGCATACTGGTGAGACGGTGTCTCAGTAGAGGCTCCAGCGGGACAAGGCGGCTCAATGCGGGATAGCCCGAAGGGCGACCAGGTGGCTCATGGCGCTGGGCGACTTTCCCCTGAAGCTCACCGCGCGACAGCGGTTCGTAGCACAGAGGCCGAGAAGAACCATGGCAGACACGGAACGGCAGCAGAGGAAAGCGAAACATGATTCCTCCTTCGGGCCGTGGCGTTTACTGCATGTGTCTCATATTTCATGATTTGATCTCTTTTTATATAACGCATGCACGCATTGTTATATGGCGTTGTGCAGTCTTTTTTCTTGTGACCTAGTGATTCTGCAGGGCTTGACTTGATGGGAGGTGGCAGCAGCGGCAATAGCTTGTATTTGGGCACGACTGCCCCAGTACATGCGGCTCAGCGGCTATGCTATCTGTTATATTAGCACCGTAGTACTATTTACAGTGCGTAGCAGATCGTGTTGGCGCCGCCTCTGTCTTCCTCTCTCTCTCACTGCACCTCCCGTTCGTTCTCTCTCTGACACAACGAACAGGAAGATGAAGGGGGAAGAAGAATGCTGGACACAGGTGTTTCCCGGAGCACGTACTCCGCCCGCCGCACGAACGGCGTTGTATTCCACGAGCACGAACTCGTTCACCCCAGGCTACATCGCTACAACACCTTGACGCGCACACTCGCGCTCAGGTTTACATCAATACACGAAGAGCTTTTATACCCAGACTTGTGCACACACACACTACACGCACGCACGCATTACCCGGCTACCACACAGCCACTAAACATTGCATACACGCATCACACCCAGGCACTAACTAACCCACGATCAAACTCCATGCAGCTCCGGCCGCGCGCACGACGCGGCTGCCTCCAATTGACTCCAACGGCCGCTACCAACAGCCGCAGCGCCCAGTCGCCATCTACATGATCAAGATTAATGCTAACAATTTTCCCCCATAATCTTGACATGGATCATCGTCGACCGCCACGGAGAACGCCCTTCTTCATCTTCGGCGACACACGCCGCACCTTCTCTTCCTGGCGCACCAACGGCCTTGATTACCTCGAGCTCGAACTCAACTCCAGGCTCTGATACCAATTGTTGGCGCCGCCTCTGTCTTCCTCTCTCTCGCTGCACCTCCTGCTCGTTCTCTCTCTGACACAACGAAGAAGAAGATGAAGGAGGAAGAAGGATGCTGGACACAGGTGTTTCCCGGAGCACGTACTCCGCCCGCTGCACAAACGGCATTGTATTCCACGAGCACGAACTCGTTCACCCCAGGCTACATCGCTACAACACCTTGACGCACACACCCGCGCTCAGGTTTACATCAATACACGGAGGGCTTTTATACCCAGACTTGTGCACACACACACTACACGCACGCACGCATTACCCGGCTACCACACAGGCACTAAACATTGCATGCGCGCATCACACCCGGGCACTAACTAACCCACGATCAAACTCCATGCAGCTCCGGCCGCGCGCACGACGCGGCTGCCTCCAACTGACTCCAACAGCCGCTACCAACAGCCGCAGTGCCCAGCCGCCATCTACATGATCAAGATTAATGCTGACAGATCGTCTCAAGCTCCTTGAGTCAAGAACCCCCTAGAGAGTTGCTATGTCGTTGTCATCTCAGGACTTGAGCCAGTAAAAAATACACGATAGCGGATTTGGATAGGTCTCGGCCACAATCAATCTCGGCGACTCGGCTTCTTCGTAGTGCAGCTCATCTGAAACCGACCCGGATGTTTTCTCTGGTCACGTGCGGCTCAAGATGGCAACGGGGCCCCGAAACCCGCGTCCCCGCGGGTTTTTACCCTATTAGGGGATGGGGATGGGCATCTTTTCATCCCCGCGGGGCTGTTGTTGGGCGCATTATACAACCCGACACGTTTCATGCATTTGCACCCGTTTCGGTAGTCCTCGAACCCGAAACCCGGCAAACCCGGCAAAATACATTTTTTTTACTGAAATATGCTCCTGTTTGTTGCTGAAATATGCTTATCTTCGTTGTTGAAATGGGCTATAGTTGTGCTGAAATAGGCTTCTTTTAGCTGATGTTATTCCTGAGTATTGTGCTGAAATTTGCAGTTGTTTTGCTGCTGAAATATACTATGTTGCTGCTGAAATGATATCATTGTTGCTACTATGTTATGTTTGCTGCCTCCGAAATATACTATGTATATTGTTTAACTCTACTAAAATACACTCTATATAGCTGTTGAACCATCTACTATTGTTTTTTGTTGAAATTTGCTCCAGTTATGCTGCTGAAATGTGCTTGTTTTGCTATTCAAATGTTATTCTTTGTCGCCACTATGTTTGTTTAAATATTTTTATTTTCTCATGGGTTCCCCGTGGGTTCCCCGAAACCCGATGGGTTTAGGGGACGGGCGAAAAACTAGCCCCGCACATGGTGATGGGGACGGGGATGGGTTTGCGATTTTCTCGTGGGGATGGGTTCGGGAAGGCAAAACCCGATGGGTTTCGTCCCCGTTGCCATCTGGACGTGCGGCCGTACAACAGCGAAAAATCAAATTCGACGGATCGTCCAACGACGCCTGCGGCGACGCATGCAATCGTAATATTTTCAATCCCATATATACAAAATCATAAACGATAAACTTGCTGGCTCTACCCGAGGTTGACTCAGGTTGGGCTGTCTTTGAATGATTATTTTGCGCCGGCTCTTCTTCATGCGACCAATTGTGAGCTTCTCGATCCCTGAGAAAGATCCCTTCAAGAACTCAACACCATCGTGCGCGAGCCCCACGGTGGGCGCCAACTGTCGTGGAATTGTCACGGTAGATGTCCTAGTGTGAGGACTTAGTCGTGAGGCCAACGCATCTTTGTAGTAGCTTGAGAGGGGTTGAGCGGAATCGAGAGACGCAACACAAGACAAGGATTTAGACAGCTTCGGGCCCCGGGAAACATCGTCCGGCAATAGCCCTACATGCTGTTTGTGGCTAGATCTCATTATGCTCATGAGAGCTTCGCCGCATAAGTCGGCTCCCCCTTTGTGTCTAGCCCTAGAGATTGTTTCTTTTTCTTGTCCCTCTTTGGGGAGCCCTGCCCCTCCTTATATAAGTTCAAGGGGCGGGTTACATGACTAGTCCTACTAGGATTAGGATTACTCTATTACAACTGGAGTCCTAGTCTTGCTTCCTTAGTAGGAGAATATTCCTTATGACTTTCCTCATAAGTCGGCGCATCATCACATGAACCGGCCTTCTGGGCCTTGGGCCTTGTCATCCATCTGACCCGCCGTTGTGGTCATCAGTAAGTCACCAAATACTCACCGGTTCTCTGTGAGCCGCCAAGTCTGGCCGGGTCATACCGCGGGGTATATCCCCGACAGGCGCCTATCATCATAATGCCGGGGCACATATGACCCGCCCCTCGGAGGGGGTGTAGGCACTCGACGGCAGTCATCACGGTCGAGCCGATGATCGTGCTGCTCGTGGTTCCGACCCAAGTACTGTCCTTGGAGATGCCCACGTCCCTGACGCCGTGGAGGCGATCTTGGGCTGTGAGCCGACTGGACTGTGTCAGCCACCACAGATCTGATATAAATTTTGTTACGCGACTGAGACACTCCAGTGTTCTGCTCTCTTGCTGCCCGGAGCAACGCTCTGATCTGCATCAAACCTCTTCCAGCCTCCTACTGGGACGGCTGAATAGACTCTGCTATAAGGGCCACAACTGTAAGATTCTGAATCGGAGTGCGGTATACCTGTGGTTCAGGCGGGAATAGTTGTTGCTGCCGTCGACTGGACTCAGGGACCTGCCGCCGGGCACATTAGTCGAGTGCATGCTGAAGGTTCTCCAATCGAGTGCGCTCAGGCAAAGTGGCCAGGCGCGCTGCCTCCAAGGCCCGAGCCTCAGAGGTCTCTCCAACAATGGGCGTGTGGAGCGCCTCCACATTGCGGCGGTGAAGTTCTTCCCTCTGGTGAGAAGAGAGGGTTTCGGGGTGGTACTCCTCGTGAACGCACGACGGATCGCCGCCACCGTCGCCACCACCGTTGCGACGCATGCCAGGCGGGCTACGTGGCGTGTCAACCATCAGGACTTCCGCCACAGGGTCGCTACTGTCGCACTCGGATTGGATCTCGACGGAGCCAGTCGACAAGTCGAACAGGCCATAGAGAGATTCGTCGTGCTCAATTTCTGCGACTTGAGGGGTGGCCGACTGACGTGCCACCGCATGTTTCACCCACTGCTGAAGCCGTGACCGACCGGATCGCTTGCGACGATGAACAGCGGGGAGAGAAGACACCGCGGGAGACGACCGATACTACCGCAGAAGGACGCCACGAACGCACGCGTGAAAGTGCGTCGCCCCGCGGATGGGGAGTGTCTCAAAGTCGAGGGGACCTTCCTGAAGCCAAGCGGAGTCATCGGTGATGAAAACGAGTGTGCCGAGACAGATCTCGCGGCTCTCAGCCAAACCTCCGCCGAAAACCATGATGATAGGACTCGGAGAAATCGCAACCTCACCGGAAACTCGCTAAGACACCTGCCCCACGGTGGGCGCCAATTGTCATGGTTCTAAGTCTGACAGTAGAATGGGGGTAGGCATGAGGAGGCAAGATACTAGCTACGGTGAAGTTGTGCACGCAAGATTTACGAGTTCTAGCCCTTCTCAGAGGAAGTAACAACCCTATGTCTCGGTTCCCGAAGGCTGGTCGATTGGATTATGCGTGAAGTTATAGGGGGTGCGAACTCTTGTCCCAAAAGAGGGGTGGCTTATATAGAGTGCGTCAGGACCCAGCCATCCCCCGTTACATAAGGTTTAATGTACATAAAGAGGGGACGTTACATAAGGTTTAATGTACATAAAGAGGGGACGTTATTGGTAACGTCAGCATTATAGTCATACAATGATCATTAAGACTATGGAGTGAATGTCTGACCGTTTCCATCCAGAGTGACCTTAGATCTTCTGTACTCCGAGTGGTTTCTGATATGGTCGAATGATTATATCATGGTAGAATAGAATTGGGTTGTCCGAGTGGAACTCATGGTCGAGTTAGTTGCATCCTGAGGTGATTTGAGTCAGTAGAATTTGCTGTCCTTTGAATGTCTTTGACTATAGGGCAGTGCCCTTGGGACGGGTATCTAGATCAGGTCTATTACCCTACCCTAGGTACATGTCAAAGTCAGCGCCTACCCCCCTAAGACGCACATGTGAGCTCATGGCTCTCCCTAGCTCTTTTGGCTTCTTCTCGTACCTCCTAGGGTCCTTTCTGGTGCAGAAAAAATCATCGTTAAGTTTCATCACATTTGGACTTCGTTTCATACTATTTTTCTGAAAAGCCAAAAAAACAAGCAAAAAACAAAAACCGGCATTGGGCGTTGGGTTAATAGGTTAGTCCCAAAAGATGATATAAAATAGCATATAAATACATATAAAGCATCCAAGATTGATACTATAATAGCATGGAACAATAAAAAATTATAGATATGTTGAAGACGTATCACCCTCCATAATCGATTCCCCCTTCATCAGAGTACTGAAAAAGGCCTCTAGATGGGGTTATGGAAGAACAGAAGGTTGCGATGGTGGAAAAGTGTTTCGGGTGGCTCTCTGTTGGTGTGGGAATATTTGAGAATTTATAGAGGTGGAATTAGTTCAAACGTTGTTGTGTGGGCCCCACGAGCTAAGAGGACGTGCCTATCCCCCTATGACGTGCTATGTGAGCTCGTGGCTCTCTTGTAGCTCATCTGGCCTCCTCCCGAACCTTCTAGGGTCCCTTCTAGTCCAGAAAAAATCATCATAAAGTTTCATCGCGTTTGGACTTAATTTGGTACTGTTTTTCCTGAAAAGCAAAAAAAAAACAAGCAGAAAATAGGAACTGGCACTGGGCTCTAGGCTAATAAGTTAGTGCCAAAAAATAGTATAAATAGCATATAAAGCTTCCAGATTGATAATATAACAGCATGAAACAATAAAAATTATAGATACGTTGCAGACATATCAAACTGCTAGGTGGGAGAGTGGAACGCTTAGTGCACCCGATCTCACTATTTGCATAGTGCACTGTTCAGTGGTATGAGCCATAGTTTGGCAGCTATTATTGCACGCCGTCTGCATACATACTAACATGTCCAAGGATATTATTTGTGGGGGTATTTATGCTACTTGCCTTGCTCGACACTTTAATCTTGCAATCAGGCTTTGCGAGGATAATCATCTACCTAAGAAAACCTAAATTACGAGTGCTTGGTTGATCGTGATTTTATTGACAGAGGTGCCCCATTTTATCAGTATGACCTGGTATTCAGCCAGTGCACCCGTGATATTGTTACTTTGCATGCCCCTTCCCTATTTGACCTTTCTAGGGGAAGGTACAATATATTGCGAGAGGAAATAATCACGTATAGCAACGAGTTGGCGACATCAATTGAGGTCAACCTTTGGGATGACCGGTTTAGACCACCGACCTAGTTCCTACCTAGACTTGAGGGATTTTTCAATTGGCATCGACCAAATTAGGTCAAAATCCTAAACTTGGGGGAGTGCATATTCTCACCCACATTTCATTTCATGTTCACACATTTATTATACTTGTCGATGTTCATCATTTTCATTGTATATCCGTGTTTCACATGTATTTGCTTTCTTTTGTGTGTTTGAAAAACTCAAAATATTTCTAGCTTCTTTTTTATTTTCTTTCTTTCGTTTGTTAGCTAGTGTTTATTAAAAAGAAAACACAAAAGTATTTCTTGTTTCTTCTTTTGTTGGTTGGGAGTTCTTCGGTGTAAATATTTTCTCATTTTTTGGATTCCTTCTTTTTTCGCTTTCTTTAGAAAGACCAAAAACTCCAAAATTATTTTGGTGTGCTTTTTTGAACTCTTTCCATTTGTTGAAACATTCAGGTAAGAACAAAAAGATTTATCTTATTTCTGTTGCGGTTTTTCTTCATTGTTTGTTTTGCTCTTTTCTTCTTTTATGTTTCTTTGAAATTCTCCCGTGTCCCGTCGAATGTTGTTTCAAAAGGAGAAGACATCAAAAATAATTTTAAAAAATGGGCGCTTATGTGCTTAAAATGTTTTAGTGAAAAAAATTACATAAATGCCATAAATGCTCTTTTCAAAACCTTAAAATGTTTTAACTATGAAATTGCATATTCAATTTACGAACCATTTTAACTTTTTACTGTGTATCATTGAGAGATACGATACTAGATCCCATATATGTATGTTTCAATGAAAAAAATATCATTTCAAAAGTTGCCCCCTAAAATTAACAAACTTTCCCTGGCATTAGTATTAAAATTTCGAGTGGCAACTTTGATACAAACATGGTGGCAAGTTAGACACAACGCAATGCCAACTTTATTTATTGTGTGGTCACAGCAAATCCACCTTAAAATTTGAGACCTAGTAGGAAATGGCGTTGTCGTTGTGTTGATATCAAACTTGCCACATGGTAAGGCAACTTTCATAACAATACAATGGCAACTTTATTAATCATGGGATAGCAACTTTAGGGGCGAAAAAAAGGTTTGTCGGAACATACCCAAGAGGGATCTGCTAGGAAGCCCTCGATGATAAGAAGGTGAGTATGAAAACAGATTATGAATCGGCATATGTTTTAGTCCATAGAGCACTTTTTTTAAAATTGTACCCTCCTTACATCATCACATGCATGCATACAACTTTGTGTGCAAATGCATGCTTTACTCAGAAAGCATTTCCTATCGAACCGTCCCTTGTTAGTATTTTCGTTAAATAATCATTGATACATTTGTTTACATCTCTATTACTAGTGGAGAGTTGGCACGTTTGTCTCACCTCCCATCGCTCTATCCATACTGGTTTTTTCCTATCCGTACGTGCATTACACACTGATATTTGGTACGATATTTTTTGCGTTTTAATTTTGTGATTAGTGCTGCCATTGATATTTGGTATCATATTAACAACATGATAAACATGTAGAGCGCTCACTATTGAAACAACCTGAGTTCTTGGATTAATATAATTTGATGGCCAAGATTAGTTGGATCTGCCCTTTGGATCTTTTTATATTAGTATAGATATAGATAAAAAAATTGAATCAATTTGCTCGCCTCTCCATGTTGATTTTTCCCTGCCCCCTACCTTGGTTTTTTTCCTCCACACCCTTGGTTTGCAATAATGTAAGCCGAAAATGTGCTTTCCTTTCCTTCTCCTACTAGAAGTCATGCCCTGAATTAACTCAATCAAATCTTATCAGAACTATATACTGCATTAACTCAATCGGATAAAATCAAATATAATCAATATCTCAACCAAATCAATAATTTCTTGCCTTCACGTGACCATATCCAAATCAAATCAAATCAAATCTTACCAAACCTCAACTAGATCAAAACTTTAATTTCCTTTCCTACCTATATTCAAGTCAAATCAAATCAAACCTTATACAAATTTACAATATCTCTACTATTAAAGAAGAGTTTGTACGTCCGCCTCACCTTCCACTGCCTCATCCACACCATTTCCCTCCCACTAAAAACCGAATAGGTTCGCTCGACCCTCCCCGTTGGTTTTTCCCCTACCTTAGTTTTTCTCTCTAGGCCCCCTGGTTTGCAAAAATCTAATAAAAATGGTGTTTTTCTTTCATTTCCTACTAAAAATCATGACATGCACCAGCTCACTAAAATCTTAGCGGAACCATGAACTGCATTAACTCAATCAAATCAAATCAGATCAAATCTCATCAAAACCTCAACTTGATCAATATTTTCCTTGCATCTAGTAACCATATCCAAATCAAATCTTTCCAAAATCTCAACTAAATCAAAATTTTGATTGCCTTCCCGTATTCATACTCAAATCAAATCAAATCAAATCTTACCAAAATCTAGAATATCTCTACTATTAAAATGTAATTGGTACATGCACCACGCCGCCAACCGCCCCATCCATGAGGGTTTTCCCCTCCCACTGAAAATCAAATCGATTCACTCGGCCCTCCCTTTGGTTTTTCCCCGCCCGGCTTTGGTTTATTTCTCATATTGCCCCCTGGTTTGCAATAATCTAAACCAAATCGATGTTTTCCATTCCTTGTATAATTGGTCTATGGTAATTATATTTACCTAATATCAACGTAAATTCAATATCTTTCCTAATTTTAGCATGCAATGCAATTAATTTCTTTTCTGATATAGCGTGCATTCCACGTACACGATTACAAGTTTGGTAAAAAATAAAGCAATTCCTAAAACACCAAGCAAGACAACACTATAAAAGTGCCACAATTACTTCAGGAACATGCCGTGCACAGACGTATCATCACATATCCCATCCTCTTGAGTCTGGATTTGTTGAAGACATGAAGTATTGCCAAGTAACACTCCTCCTGGCCTTGATCGTTCTTGCCTCATCACCAGGTACATACTTTGTGTTATTGTGTACCATATAACATGCATGACAACTAAATATCAGTGTATTTTTCTCTCCATCCATCTTCGCATTGGTATATTTGGGATTTATTTACCTATTCTTATCGTGTCAATTGTGCAAGCAGCCATGGCGACCAAGTGCCCTCCAGAGTACACCTGCACCAAGTACATCAACCAGGGCCCATGTGATGCCGCCATGATGGACTGTGTGAGCGCGTACAAGGGCGCAGGGGAAGGCCAGTGCTTCCCTCAAGGATGCAGGTGTTCCTACTGCTGCAAGCCGCATCAACGAACTATTTAACCGAGCTTGGCCACCACGCCGTTTGGAGACGTGTTGATGGATGATGTGGTGCAAATTGCAAACTTAACTAGAATTTGTTTATTCTGCTTTTTTGAAGTAGTTATAAGAGACTCTTGTAGCATGATCATCGTTCTATCTAATATGAAGAGTAATAATAAATGGGCATATTGTAGGTTATATTTACGGGGCAACTATGCAGTGTGCGCTTACTTTTTTCCTTATGGAGTGCCATGTCCCGACAACCGACCTCCTTCCATAAATAGAAAGACCCAGAGTATGTGGTTCTCAATGGATCGTGTAGCTGGTGCTGAGAAGTATTTTTTTTTGCCATGGCTTGAAATCCCAAAACCCAAATGCTACCTTTCACTCCGGGAAAGTATCTAGTGCTCCCAGACTTGGGGTGCTCCCGGTGCTCCAAATGTCTGAAAAATATTTTTAAAATGTTCAAAAAATTCTGAAAAAAATGCAGCAGATCAACGGAACATCGATGTCTCTTGTCACAAAATTTCAAATCAAAATTCGAAACATTGCTCGAGATACAAAAATGACAAATTTTTGTACATAACATAAGTTGGGCTTTAGTTTTGGCCCATTATCACATTGATGTCAAATTTGTCATTTTTGTATCTCCAGCAATGTTTCGAATTTTGATTTGAAATTTTGTGACAAGAGACATCGATGTTCCATCGATACGCTGCATTTTTTTTAGAATTTTTTGAGCATTTTAAAAAATGTTTTTCATATCGGAGCACCGGGAGCACCCTAGGCCTGGGAGCACTAGATACTTTCCCCTTTCACTCCACCTTTTGCGCACACCCTCACCACTTAATTTTCGTATCATTTCCACCAAATGACCGTTTCTGAAAGTTAAGCAGCCCTTCAAAAAGCTTATTTCCAGGTCTGCCCTTAGTGAGTTGCGTAGCAAGGACATAGGCACACCCCAGGCCAACCTTAAAACAAAACTAATGATCAGTATCTACAATGACAAACATTGATACCGTGAATGAATAAATGTGTAGCTACGCCCTAGGCCAAGGCCCCTGCTACCTGGGGCCTAGCTACGTCTCTGCCCTCGGGTATACATGCCAGTATATCTCTCTGTTTATGGATAGAAGCTAGTGTTAAAATTACATCCAGAGCCTGTTCATGCCCACATACCTCCTTTAAAGAAGAAGGTGATCCCTTCTCCATTGATATAAAATCAAAACACATTCAACATCCTTTGGTGCTACTTTGCTAAAGAACACTCCTAGGAAAACTAAAAATCTTCCGACTTCTACCCCACAACAAATTTGGGACGTCGAAAGTACATCTTCTGTTACATCCAAAAAATAAAGAGATGAAGAAACAATAGTTTTTGGTAGTATAATTTTGACCATAGGTGCGGAATATACATTGCATGTATAAAAAATGATTGCTTTCAGAAACATCATTGCGATGTATATCATGGAAATATCATATGAAATGTGGATCTAACCAAAAAAATCACACAAAACAGTTTCAAACACCTAGACCGGCCACTAGAACAGGTGTGCAAAACGAGCTACATGGGAGATTGTTTACACAACATAGTGCGGAATACTACAACTCATATTTCACTAGTTCTTTTATGCAGGTGTTTTGTTTATTTGAAGTAGGCTCTTGTACATGTCAACAACATGGTACTAGCATGCTATTTGTTGCCCTGTATCAAAAACATATTGGCAAGAAAATAACTTCAGTGTATTGTGCTGGATTTATAATAATTCAAGATGGTAGATGCTCTGGTAGATGTTGATAACCAAAAAAGACGCTTAAATAGAGGAAATAAGTTTTCCTTCTTGAAATTACATTCAACTTTTAGTGTTGAAAAAAGAAGACAAAGTAAGAGAACAAAATCTAAAGTTTTTTAGTGTTCTACTTACGACGGAGGTACGGATTTGAGTATACTCCAAACCTTATCTACCTTAATTATCCTACTATGGATAATGGGATTGTGCAAGATGATGGAAGAAATGAGCAAATAGGGATGCTCCAAATGCTGCATATACGGTTTAGTGAAGTCCAAGATCACAATGGCACGTAATTCTTTGCTCCGATTCAGACATACTACATAGACTGTACTTAAGTTGTAATGGTGAATTGCACCTAGAGATAGATTGGCATATGGATGTTACATCCCCATCTTGG
This sequence comes from Triticum urartu, assembly GCF_003073215.2. Lineage (NCBI taxonomy): Eukaryota > Viridiplantae > Streptophyta > Magnoliopsida > Poales > Poaceae > Triticum > Triticum urartu. Next base: position 528,462,256 of record NC_053027.1, on the reverse strand, counting down.
AAGTTCCCTTTCGAAAAGTATTATTGTACACAATGTACCACCAGATTGAAATTTAAATCTTTGATAAATAGTATTACGTAGAAGTTAGATCTAGAACGTAGGGAATATACATCTAGTAGTATCTTTGATATCGGGAAGAACCTTGATGTATATATTCACACACGTAAAAATAAAATAGTTTATGTAATTAACCAATGCATATTACACATAAACTAATCGTGATGGTCAGAAAACTCTTCCAATGGACAAAGAACAGCTGACGAGGTCACATGGCTAATTCAGCAAAGCAGAAATGCAAGAAAGCCCAGGAACAAACATCTTAAAATAGAAATTATAGGCTGATGACATCGCAACCTGCAAGCTCTTGCGCTCACAGCGTCCGTGCACATTAAGGTACAAATGATCATTGGTGTGTTAAAATAAAATAAAAATTATGCTTTCCAGCCCCCTAGATTACCCCCTTACTCCCCTGGCACCTTTCTCTAAACATATTGGGTGCATTTTTTTGCCAAACAAAAACCCCCCTCCCATGTTTACCTGGGTAGATAGAGGATGCACCTACCAGAAAAAAGAAAAACAAGATATGTGAGAGGTACTAGTAAACATCTTATTGTTTGTGGTTTCTGTTTTCATGTGCACGTACTCAAGACAAACTAGTAAAGATCTTTTGATGCTCATTAACTGCAATGTCATGCATGGATTAATCAGGTTCATATGAAGATAAGAACTAACCGAGTGAAGAAAACTGAGTCACAGATGTGTATGTAGTGTAATGTAATCACTGAATGTGGAATTGTTTGAGCTTGAACACCACTAGTGTTGCTTCTCAATAATGGTGTACATGATGTGCCAAGTATGCTGGTTCCACTCAAGGTGTAGTTTACAGCCACACCACTGCAGCTCCAAGTTTCAGTAGGCACAATTGAAGCTGTATACAAACATACATATGCTCAGATTAATATTAGCCCAAATTAAAGCTCATGATGCATGTGGACAACCAACATAATATTTTTTCGCTACCTTTGGTGTGATCGCCAGTTGGAAATTGCTTAAAACTACATCAAGCTGTGAATAACTATGTACACCACTTATAAAAGTAACTACTACCTTTGTTCACTAATGTAGGATGTTTTTGCAGCGAAAACTCAAAGGAGTGGACGAGCTCGCCTGCTCATGGAATCTCCACACGGCCGTTTGCATCAGGATAAGATCAGTCGCTGGTATTAGGCATTTACTTCTCGCTGTGTGAAGCCTGTTGTTGCCGCGCTCTCTCTCTCTCTCACGCCGGACAGAGGTGGAAGAAGGAGCATACTTTTTTTTCCCGGCGACCAATGCCCCAGCGCCCAAACGCCTCCTTTATATTCAGCACACAGGCTACATCACGGCTGAGAGCTACACCCGCACTTTACATCGATACACCGTGGGGGATTTTATACCCGGGTGCTCACCCGACGCACCCCTCGCTGGCTAACAACCTGGACTAATCCAGCCGGCTTTGAAGCCTGGCCATGCAGCGCCTCCGCACACAAAGCGCACACACGCACATCACACAGGCCTGCTGCTGCACTTGGCCACTACCAGCTTGACCGCTTCCCACGCACGCACTAACACATGCATGTCCGTATACCTAGCCCACCCAACGGCACGCACGGACCAGACTAATTGATTCACTAACCAACTACCTACATGCATCAAGATTAATACTAACAAAGCCAGTATAAGGGCATGACATGGCCCACTAACAGTGCTGCCATTAGTAGACCCCGTCAGAGATACCACTGGCACATGGATGAAATGGAGAGGGGGTCCGTTACCATCAACCAGGAGGGTTTGCATTTGGAGCCACATCACAAGTCCCTTCTCTACTTATCTACTCACAACCAGCCGCCAACGTGTTGTTCCTCATCCCTCCCTCTTCTCGCCAAGAACCCTAGATTGCACCCATGGTCAACCCAAACCAAGGTCCAGATCCAGTCGCATTCCTGCAGCATTCAAAATTTGAAACTCGGATGAAGCCACAATTCTACCGCCTGCGCACGCGCATAGACGCAACAACAATAAAAGTGGCACCTGACCGAGCAGCCATTGGTGAACGAACGCATGTAACATGGTGTGTGGTAATGCAAGCACATCAGTGCCGGTCATCTGGTAATGCAAGTACATTATGTGGTGTACATTCATAAGCAAATGCTATTTATTCATCATTGTACACCACATAATGTATGTTGGGGAACGCAGTAATTCAAAATTTTCCTATGATCACGCAAGATCTTTCTAGAGATGCATAGCAACAAGAGGGGAGAGTGTGTCTATGTACCCTCGTAGAATGAAAGCGAAAGAATTATGACAATGCGGTTGATGTAGTCGTACGTCTTCACGATCCGATCAATCCTAACACCGAAGGTACGGCACCTTCGTGATCTGCACACGTTCAGCTCGGTGACGTCCCACGAACTCTAGATCCAGCTGAGGTCGAGGGAGAGTTTCATCAGCACGATGGCGTGATGACGGTGATGATGAAGTTACCGACGCAGGGCTTTGCCTAAGGTCTACAACGATATGACCAAGGTGGAAATCTGTGGAGGGGGCACCGCACACGGCTAAAAAATCAACTTGTGTGTCTATGGGGTGCCCCCTCCCGCGTATATAAAGGAGTGGAGGAGGGGAGGGCCGACCCTCTCATGGCGCGCCCAAGGGGGGAATCCTAGTAGGATAGGATTCCCCCTGCCCTAGTTGGAGTAGGAGAGGAAGGAACGGGGAGAGAGAGGGAAGGAAAGGGGGGGCGGCCCCCACCCAATTCAGATTGGGCTTGGGGGGCGCGCCCTCCACCTTGGTCGCCTCCTCCTCTCTCCCACTAAGGCCCAATAAGGCCCATTGACTCCCTAGGGGCTTCCGGTAACCCCCCCCCCGGTACTCTGGTAAATGCCCGAACTCATTCGGAACTATTCCGATGTCCAAACATAGCCTTTCAATATATCAATCTTTATGTCTCGACCATTTCGAGACTCCTCGTCATGTTCGTGATCACATCTAGGACTCCGAACTACCTTCGGTACATCAAAACACATAAACTCATAATACTGATCGTCATCGAATGTTAAGCGTGCGGACCCTACGGGTTCGAGAACTATGTAGACATGACCGAGACACATCTCCGGTCAATAACCAATAGCGGAACCTAGATGCTCATATTGGCTCCTACATATTCTATGAATATCTTTATCGGTCAAACCGCATAACAACATACGTTGTTCTCTTTGTCATTTGTATGTTACTTGCCCGAGATTCGATCGTCGGTATCCTCATACCTAGTTCAATCTCGTTACTGGCTAGTCTCTTTACTCGTTCCGTAATGCATCATCCCGCAACTAACTCAGTAGTCACATTGCTTGCAAGGCATATAGTGATGTGCATTACCGAGAGGGCCAAGAGATACCTCTCCGACAATCGGAGTGACAAATCCTAATCTTGATCTATGCTAACTCAACAAACACAATCGGAGACACCTGTAAAGCATCTTTATAATCACCCAGTTACGTTGTGACGTTTGATAGCACACTAAGTGTTCCTCCGGTATTCGGGAGTTGCATAATCTCATAGTCATAGGAACATGTATAAGTCATGAAGAAAGCAATAACAATAAACTAAACGATCATAGTGCTAAGCTAACGGATGGGTCTAGTCCATCACATCATTCTCTAATGATGTCATCCCGTTCATTAAATGAGAACACATGTCCATGGCTAGGAAACTTAACCATCTTTGATTAACAAGCTAGTCAAGTAGAGACATACTAGGGACACTTCGTTTATCTATGTATTCACACATGTACTAAGTTTCCGGTTAATACAATTCTAGCATGAATAATAAACATTTATCATGATATAAGGAAATAAATAATAACTTTATTATTGCCTCTAGGGTATATTTCCTTCAGTCTTCCACTTGCACTAGAGTCAATAATCTAGTTCACATCGTCATGTGATTTAACACCTAATAGTCCACATCTTTATATGATTAGTTCACATCTCCATATGAGTAATACCCAAAGGGTTTACTAGAATCAGTAATCTAGTTCACACCGTTATGTGATTAACACCCAAAGTGTGATCATGTTTTGCTTGTGAGAGAAGTTTAGTCTACGGGTCTGCAACATTCAGATCCGTATGTATTTTGCAAACTTTTATGTCTACAATACTCTGCACGGAGCTACTCTAGCTAATGGCTCCTACTTTCAATATGTATCTAGATCAAGACTTAGAGTCATCTAGACCCGTGTCAAAAGCTTGCATCGACGTAACTCTTTACGACGAACTCTTTTATCACCTCCATAACTGATAAATATTTCCTTAGTCCTCTAAGATAATTTTGACCGTTGCCTAGTGATCTACTCCTAGATCACTACTGCACTAATATTTCCTTAGTCCTCTAAGATAATTTTGACCGTTGCCTAGTGATCTACTCCTAGATCACTACTGCACTCCCTTGCCAAAATCATGCTAAGGTATACAATAGGTCTGGTACATAGCATATCATACTTTATAGAACCTATGACTTGGGCATAGGGAATGACTTTTTCACTCTCTTTCTATTTTCTACGGTTTTGTGTCTTTACTCAACTTCACACCTTGCAACACAGTCAAGAACTCCTTCTTTGACTGTTCCATTTTAAACTACTTAAAATCTTGTCAATGTATGTACTCATTGAAAAAAATTATCAAGCGTCTTGATCTATCTGTATAGGTCTTGATGCCCAATATGTAAGCAGCTTTACGGAGGTCTTTCACTGAAAAATTCTTATTCAAGTATCTTTTTATGCTATCCAGAAATTCAATATCATTTTCGATCAACAATATGTCATCCACATATAATATCAGAAATGCTACATAGCTCCCACTCACTTTCTTGTAAATACAGGCTTCTCCAAAAGTCTGTATAAAACTATATGCTTTTGATTAACTCATCAAAGCGCATATTCTAACTCCGAGATGCTTGCACCAGTCCATAGATGGATCGCTGGAGCTTGCACACTTTGTTAGCATCTTTAGGATTGACAAAACCTTCTGGTTGTATCATATACAACTCTTTATTTTAATAAATCCATTAAGGAATGTAGTTTTGATATCCATTTGCCATATTTCATAAAATGCGGCAACTGCTAACATGATTCGGTCAGACTTTTAAGCATCGATACAAGTGAGAAAATCTCATCGTAATCAACACCTTGAACTTGTCTAAAACCTTTTGCGACAATCGAGCTTTGTAGATAGTAACACTACTATCAGCGTCCGTCGTCCTCTTGAAGATCCATTTATTCTCAATGGCTTGCCGATCATCGGGCGAGTCAATCGAAGTCCATACTTTGTTCTTTATACATGGATCCCATCTCAGATTTTATGGCCTCAAGCCATTTTGTGGAATCTCGGCTCATCATCGCTTCCTCATAGTTTGTAGGTTTGTCATGGTCAAGTAACATGACCTCCAGAACAGGATTATCGTACCACTCTGGTGCGGAACATACTCTAGTTGACCTACGAGGTTCGGTAGTAACTTGATCTGAAGTTTCATGATCATCATCATTAACTTCCTCACTAATTGGTGTAGGCATCACTGGAACTGATTTCTGTGATGAACTACTTTCCAATTCGGGAGAAGGTAAAATTACCTCATCAAGTTCTACTTTCCTCCCACTCACTTCTTTCGAGAGAAACTCCTTTTGTAGAAAGGATCCATTTTAAGCAACAAAGATCTTGCCTTCGGATCTGTGATAGAGTGTACCCAACAGTTTCTTTTGGGTATCCTATGAAGACGCACTTCCCCGATTTGGGTTTGAGCTTATTAGGCTGAAACTTTTTTTTCACATAAGCATTCCAACCCCAAACTTTAAAAAATGACAGCTTATGTTTCTTACTAAACCACAATTCATATGGTGTCATCTCAACGAATATTTAGACAGTGCCCTATTTAACGCGAATGCAGCTGTCTCTAATGCATAACCCCAAAACGATAGTGGTAAATCGGTAAGAAACATCATAGATCGCACCATATCTAATAAAGTACAGTTATGATGTTCGGACACACCATTACGCTGTGGTGTTCCAGGTGGCATGAGTTGCGAAACTATTCGACATTGTCTCAATTGAAGGCCAAGCTCGTAATTCAAATATTTCGTCTCCGCGATCAGATTGTAGAAACTTTATTTTCTTGTTACGATGATTCTCCGCTTCACTCTGAAATTATTTGAACTTTTCAAACGTTTCAGACTTGTGTTTCATTAAGTAGACATACTCATATCTACTCAAATCATCTGTGAAGGTTAGAAAATAACGATACCCGCCGCAAGCCTCAACACTCATCGGACCGCATACATCGGTATGTATTATTTCCAATAAGTCAGTGGCTCACTCCATTGTTCAGGAGAATGGAGTTTTAGTCATCTTGCCCATGAGGCATGGTTCGCAAGTATCAAATGATTCATAATCAAGTGATTCCAAAAGTCCATCCGCATGGAGTTTCACTTTACACCAATATGACCTAAACGGCAGTGCCACAAGTATGTTGCACTATCATTATCAACTTTGCATCTTTTGGCATCAATATTATCAATATGTGTATCACTATGATCGAGATTCAATAAACCATTTATCTTAAGTGTATGACCATAGAAGATTTTATTCATGTAAACTGAACAACAATTATTCTTTGACTTAAATGAATAACCGTATTGCAATAAACATGATCCAATCATATTCATGCTGAACGCAAACACCAAATAACATTTATTTTAGGTTCAACACTAATCCCAAAGGTAAAAGGAATGTGCATTGGTGATCTTATCAACCTTGGAATCATTTCCAACACACATCATCACCTTGCCCTTAACTAGTCTCTGTTCATTTTGCAACTCTTGTTTCGAGTTACTAATCTTAGTAACTGAACCGGTATCAAATACCCTAGGGTTACTATGAACACTAGTAAAGTACACGTCAATAACATGTATATCAGATATACTTTTGTTCACTTTGCCATCCTTCTTATCCGCCAAGTATTTGGGGTAGTTCCACTTCTAGTGACCATTCCCTTTGCAGTAGAAGTAGAAGCACTCAGTTTCAGGCTTAGTTCTAGCTTTGGGCTTCTTCACGGGAGTGGCAACTTTCTTGCCATTCTTCTTGAAGTTCCCTTTCTTTCCCTTGCCCTTTTACTTGAAACTAGTGGTCTTGTCAATCATCAACACTTGATGCTTTTTCTTGATTTCTACCTTCGCTAATTTCAGCATCGCAGAGAGCTTGGGAACCGTTTCCGTTATCCCTGGCATATTATAGTTCATCACGAAGTTCTAGTAGCTTGGTGATAGTGACTAGAGAACTCTTTCAAACACTATCTTATCTGGAAGATTAACTCCCACATGATTCAAGTGATGGTAGTACTCAGACATTCTGAGCACATGCTTACTAGCTGAGCTATTCTTCTCCATCTTGTAGGCAATTTACTTGTCAGAGGTCTCATACCTCTCGACTCGGGCATGAGTCTAAAATACCAATTTCAGCTCTTGCAACATCTTATATGCTCTGTGGCATTCAAAACGTCTTTGAAGTCCCAGTTATAAGTCGTAAAGCCTGGCGCACTAAACTATCAAGTAGTCATCATACCGAGTTTGCCAAACATTCATAATGTCTACATCTGCTCCTGCAATAGGTCCATCATCTAGCGGTGCATCAAGGACATAATTCTTCTATGCAGCAATGAGGATAATCCTTAGATCACGGAGCTAGTCCGCATCATTGCTACTAACATCTTTCAACATAGTTTTTCTCTAGGAACATATCATAAATAAAACCGGGAGGATATACGCAGGCAATTGATCTACAACATTGATATGCAAATACTATCAGGACTAAGTTCATGATAAATTTAAGTTTAATTAATCATATTACTTAAGAACTCCCACTTAGACAGACATCCCTCTGATCATCTAAGTGATCACGTGATCCAAAAGAACTAAACCATGTCCGATCATCAGTTGAGATGGAGTAGTTTTCAATGGTGAACATCACTATGTTGATCATATCTACTATATGATTCACGCTCGACCTTTCGGTCTCTATGTTCCGAGGCCATATTTGCATATGCTAGGATCATCAAGTTTAACCCAAGTATTCTGCGTGTGCAAAACTGGCTTGCACCCGTTGTATGTGAACGTAGAGCTTATCACACCTGATCATCACATGGTGTCTCGGCACGATGAACTGTCGCAACGGTGCATACACAGGGAGAACACTTGTGCCTTGAAATTTAGTGAGATATCATCTTATAATGCTACCGCCGTACTAAGTAAAATAAGATGCATAAAGGATAAACATCACATGCAATCAATATAAGTGATATGATATGGCCATCATCATCTTATGCCTTTGATCTCCATCTCCAAATCACCGTCTTGATCACCATCATCACTGGCTTGACACCTTGATCTCCATCGTAGCATCGTTGTCGTCTCTCCAACTATTGCTTCTACGGCTATCGCTACCGCTTAGTGATAAAGTAAAGCAATTACATGGCGATTGCATTTCATACAATAAAGCGACAACGATATGGCTCCTGCCAGTCGCCGATAATTGTGTCACAAAACATGATCATCTCATACAACAATTTATATAATCGCGTCTTGACCATATCACATTACAACATGCCCTGCAGAAACAAGTTAGACGTTCTCTACTTTGTTGTTGCAAGTTTTACGTGGCTGCTACGGGCTTCTAGCAAGAACCATTCTTACCTACGCATCAAAACCGCAACGTGCTATAGTGATTGCTGTTTGATCTTCAGAAAGAACCCTGTTCATTGAATCCGATTCAACTAAAGTTGGAGAAACTGACACCCGCCAGCCACTTGTGTGCAAAGCACGTCGGTAGAACCAATCTCATGAACGAGGTCATGTAATGTCAGTCCGGGCCGCTTCATCCAACAATACCGCTGAATCAAGAAACAACTAGTGACGGCAAGCAATATGTATATACCCACGCCCACAACTCCTTTGTGTTCTACTCGTGCATATAGCATCTACGCATAGACCTGGCTCATATGCCACTGTTGGGGAACACAATAATTCAAAACTTTCCAACGATCACGCAAGATCTATCTAGGGATGCATAGCAACGAGAGGGGAGAGTGTGTCTACGTACCCCTGTAGACCGAAAGCGGAAGTGCTATGACAACGCGGTTGATGTAGTCGTACGTCTTCATGATCCGACCGATCCTAGCACCGAAGGTACGGCACCTCCGTGGTCTGCGCACATTCAGCTCGGTGATGTCCCATGAACTCTAGATCCAGCTGAGGTCGAGGGAGAGTTTCATCAGCACGATGGCATGATGACGGTGATGATGAAGTTACCGACACAGGGCTTTGCCTAAGGTGTACAACGATATGACCAAGGTGGAAATCTGTGGAGGGGGGCACCGCACACGGCTAAACAATCAACTTGTGTGTCTATGGGGTGCCCCCCTCCCGCGTATATAAAGGAGTGGAGGAGGGGAGGGCCGACCCTCTCATGGCGCGCCCAAGGGGGCAATCCTAGTAGGATTCCCCCTTCCCTAGTTGGAGTAGGAGAGCAGGGAACGGGGAGAGAGAGGGAAGGAAAGGGGGCCGGCCCCCACCCAATTCGGATTGGGCTTGGGGGCGCGCCCTCCACCTTGGCCGCCTCCTCCTCTCTCCCACTAAGGCTCAATAAGGCCCATTGACTCCCCGAGGGGTTTCGGTAACCCCCCGGTACTCCGGTAAATGCCTGAAATCATCCGGAACCATTCCGATGTCCAAACATAGCCTTCCAATATATCGATCTTTATGTATCAACCATTTTGAGACTCCTCGTCGTGTCCGTGATCACATCCGGGACTCTGAACTACCTTCAGTACATCAAAACACATAAGCTCATAATACCAATCGTCATTGAACGTTAAGCGTGCGGACCCTACGGGTTCGAGAACTATGTAGACATGACCGAGACACATCTCCGGTCAATAACCAATAGCGGAACCCGGATGCTCGTATTGGCTCCTACATATTCTACCAATATCTTTATCGTTTAATCCGCATAACAACATACGTTGTTCCCTTTGTCATCGTATGTTACTTGCCCGATATTCGATCGTCGGTATCCTCATACCTAGTTCAATCGCGTTACCGGCAAGTCTCTTTACTCGTTCCGCAATGCATTATCCCGCAACTAACTCATTAGTCACATTGCTTGCAAGGCTTATAGTGATGTGCATTACCGTGAGGGCCCAGAGATACCTCTCCGACAATCGGAGTGACAAATCCTAATCTCGATCTATGCCAACTCAACAAACACCATCGGAGACACCTGTTACGTTGTGACGTTTGATTAGTTACCCAGTTATGTTGTGACGTTTGATAGCACACTAAGTGTTCCTCCGGTATTCGGTAGTTGCATAATCTCATAGTCATAGGAACATGTATAAGTCATGAAGAAAGCAATAGCAATAAACTAAACGATCATAGTGCTAAGCTAACGGATGGGTCTAGTCCATCACATCATTCTCTAATGATGTGATCCCGTTCATCAAATGACAACACATGTCCATGGCTAGGAAACTTAACCATCTTTGATTAACGAGCTAGTCAAATAGAGGCATACTAGGGACACTCTGTTTGTCTATGTATTCACACATGTACTAAGTTTCCGGTTAATACAATTCTAGCATGAATAATAAACATTTATCATGATATAAGGAAATAAATAATAACTTTATTATTGCCTCTAGGGCATATTTCCTTCAATGTGATCATGTAAAATGAACTAACATGCCATACAAAAGGAAAAATGTGACTATTATCACCTTCCGTTTTCAGGAAACTAGGCGGTTTACCTCGGCAGACACCGCCTCATTCTGCATGACGTGAAGCACAATGGCAGGGGTAGCCCCATGTGTTTGGGCACTATCCTCTGACGCCCCAGTTACTGCACTTACGCTCATTGGCATATGGATTTGTGGGCCTGCCGATGCATGGGAGTTAGTATACATATGTTCCATGTTGCTAAAATTATATGAGGTAGAAGCATGAAGATTATTCTGAATCGGCTGTTGCGCATAACTAGATGCTTGATTGATAAAACTAGGGCTAGCTGACACATTATGCTAATTAAACAATCTAGCAACAACATATGCATTATTTGCATCTACATAAGTGAATTGGGTATTCATATTACCTTTGTAGATTACAAACCCTAGATGACGCTCTCTTCGTAGCAAGAACGAGTTGGAGACCGTTCAAAGCTTCATCCCCAGTGGAGTCGCCAAAAAGCTTCGTCACCAGCACACGTCTACGTCACCGTGTACCTCCAACGCCGAGGGCGATGCACCGCAGCACACGTCGAAGGAGACCCGTCTGGAAGCGCGGTACGCAAGCAATCCGGTGGGCACTTTTGTAGACCCGAAACCCCCCATGCCCGGGAGGGACCCTGTCAGGGCGCGCGGCGGCTATGGGCTGCCCTAGGTCGACCTGATCGCCCCTAGGGCGTCGAGGTTCGCCACCCTGCAATGAAGAAGAACAAGCAAAGCACGAGAAATAAGAAGAACAAGGGAGAGAGATATAGGTAAAGGATAAAAAGTGGTAGATGTGTTTGTTCGATTGTGTGTTGTTCAATCGGCCATCACCCCTTAGGTATATAAGAGGCGGCTGGACTTCCCGTGCAAGGAAAAGGCTTGGATTCACGTCCAATACCCTAGTCAAATTCGGATTGGTTTTGTCTGAACTTTTCAAAACTGTTCGGTTTAAACTGCCTGCACCTTGCGGGTAATATTTGAGGTAGTAAACCTCCTCGGATGGAAAAGATCCCAAAAGCATTCTTGACCGTTTCGACGAGACGAACAACTTTCATGTTGAACGTTTTTTGATCAAATGTAATCTTGAGGGTCAAATTGCTCGCGCAAAACAGGCTATTATTCGCGCTACCCATCACACAAGGTGTCTGATGGGGCGCGTCATTTTTTGCCTCGTGACAGGGCTGTATTCCGATGGCTCTAGCTTTTGCATACGAACTCGTATTGGAATGATTTTTATATCAAAATCGACGCGACGAGATGAAGACAATTCATGTAGAATGTTTTCTCATTTGAGGCCTCCCTTGAGAGTAATTTGTCGAACAGTGCTTTGGATACAAAATTTCAGTAGTTCGAAAACAACTTCGGCCTTCGAGATGAGATCGGATGGTGATGGCCCAAACTTCAAAGATGTTCATATCGACAATACAGAACTTTTTACGTAGATCACTTCTCCATTTGAGGCCATATTAATTAAGTTCTTGACCATGCCAAAAACTGGTGTTGGTCGCCAGACCGGGTTTGTCCCGACATAAATCATATATACTCGGGATGGTTTTTTACCTTATTGTATGAAATTAATCCAGAAAATGGCAACACATTTAAGATGGTTTAATTAATCCATATCCGTCTGAAATATTGAGTATCAATGCAATTAGTTTTTTTATTGAGGGATATAAATGTCAATTAATGTGATTAAAAAATAGTAGGGCTCACCATTATAAAGCCCTTTCATGCCACCCCAGGTGTAGGTCCTAGGCCAGGCCAGAATACAAGGTACCAACACAAAGAAAGAAAATAAGCGGTCAAACGCGAACCGACCTTAACTGCGAGAGACTATCCATGGCGACTACCAATAAATTGTTGCTTGTTCTAGCCACTGTCCTTTTGGTGTCATCCTCGGGTACATACTTCTGATTGATCTAATATCATTTTGTAACGGGCAATTAATCCTAATATGATTGACCATGGCCTGCGTATCCTCCAGTTTATATACTTACGCAGCCATGGCGACACTTCCTCCTTTGGACTGCTCGAAGGTGATCTATCACCGCAACTGCAAAAGTACTCTCACATGCATGCGTGATTGCTATAAAAAGTATGTCAGAGCAAAAGGACGGTGTGTCCTGACAGGAAGATTCCACAGCGGATGCAAGTGTGACTATAATTGCCAGACCCAAGTCCCAACTAAACTGAATTGATGATGAGCAATGATCTGATCATATCTACATGATAATTGTATAAGAGATTTGGATGTGGGTGTAGTAATCTTGTTACACGTGTAGAAAGATTGATCGTTGTAATAGAAAATAATAAATGGTAATCAGATTTGCTACCTGTCATTCTTCAGTTGGTTTCTTGTTCAAAAATACATTCAAATGTGGGGTTATCTAAAATTCAATACAATCTACATCTGCAGCTTCGGGGTGAAAGCCATATGTTTAACCTTCGATGGTTGCTCTTAGGAATGGCAATGCTTACATGGCGTGTGCTTGTTGAGGTATTTGTTGTGGATTGCTCAGACATGATCTCGGGTAAAAACCCAAGATCTTACCTTCGGCAATTGGATCCGGTAATGTTGGTGTTAACGCGTCATTTCCTTTCTGGAGGCATTACTACTGGAATTTAGTCTATTTTGGGCCAGCCCAATTGCATTTTTAGAATTCCTAATAAATTCTATAGGCTCACTTGGCCCATTAATGCAAGGCAAGAGGTGGGACTAAAGTTTAGTCCCATACCGCTCATCTAGTAGGAGATAGACCTCCTTATAAGGGAAGTTGTTTCTCCACATGTATGAGGATGCGAACAAGAGAGACATTCACGCGCGCTCCTTCTCCGCCCCCTGCCTCGCCACGCCTCATCATGACGCGACACGGGTTGCGGGAATGCTGCCTGGTTGTTTCGTCTCCCTCTTTTGCTTCGCCTCCCATCACTGCATGTTCACCTACTTCTCATGTGCCTATAAACGAGAGGTCGCTTCTCTCCAGAGAGACACATCCCAACATCATCTTCCTCTCATCACCGAGTTCCAAACTCTAAGCTGCTGCTAGGTTCTTCCCCATCCTGGCTTGCGGCGTGCACCGCAGGTTGGGACAGTAGGCCTCCGAAACCATGCCCCTTCGAGTCATGTACGAGAGAAGGGTGATAAGCTTTTTAGGGAGCGCTCATCGTAACTACTGACTTCTTCATCACGGATTCCGCGAACGCCAACGACCACTTCCAAAATGACGACTTCTTCCCCGGCGTCGACAACCTCTTTGATGACATGGCCGACAATGACGTCAACATCAACGGAAATGCTACTGCCACAACTCAGTACATGTTCGTGTTCTTTCTGTTTGAGTTCCTGGCATAGCTTCTTGTTCTAGCTCCTGTTCTAGAATGTCCCATTTATATTCACTACTTCAGATGCTATTTGCATACTCTCTGTCGGAGTGCATGACTTATCTTATCTCTCCTATGATAGTCGTGTTTTATCTACTATTTCTGTCAAAAAATCATATGATAAATTGCTCATATTTCCAACAATCCGAAAACCCTATTATAGGCAATTTACCCCTAGTGGTTTTGCTGCTTCCATCGGGCCTCCAATGTTTGAGGGTATACACTATAAGAGGTGGTGTGTGAGAGCCGTTCTATGGTTTCAAACCATGAGTTGCCATGACACCACTCTTGGCAAACCTGAAGGAGTTCTTGATCCTCAATAGGAACAAGCTTTTCATAAAACTGATACTTTGTTTAAGTCTGATCTCTTGAATGTTCTTGGTGAGAACATAGTTGATGCTTATGCATCAATTGATAATGGAAAAGATATGTGGGACGCACTTGAGGCTAATTTTGGGGTCTCGAATGCTGGCACTGAGTTGTATATCATGGAACAATTCTATGACTACAGGATAACTTATCACTAGTAGAAAAATGACTTTACGTGAGCCACATTAGTCCCGGTTTGTAAATGGACCGGTACTAATGTGACCATTAGTGCCGGTTCCAACGGCTAGGGGGGCAGGAATCATTTGTCCCGGTTCGTGTTGAACCTTTTGCCAGTGTCAAAACCGGCAGATCTCGGGTAGGGGGTCCCGAACTGTGCGTCTAAGGATCGAAGGTAACAGGAGGCGCAGACGCAATGTTTACCCAGATTCGGGCCCTCTCGATGGAGGTAATACCCTACTTGTTGCTCGATTGACTTTGAAGAGTATAGGGGTTACAAGAGTTGATCTACCTCGGGATTGTAATTGCTAAACCCTAGATGTCTAGCCTGTGTGATTATGATTGCCTCTACGGACTAGACGCTTCGGTTTATATAGACACCGGAGGGGCTAGGGTTACCCAGAGTCGGCTTACAGAAAAAGGAATCTTCATATCCGAATGCGAAGCTTGCCTTCCACGCCAAGGGGAGTCCCATCCAGACACAGGGGAAAGCCTTCCATCTTGTATCTTAACGACCCACGAGTCCGGCCCACGTCACATAGCCCGAATACCCGGGGACCCCCTAATTCAGGACTCCCTCAATAGCCCCTGAATCAGGCTTGGATGACGATATGTCCGGCGCGTAGATTGTCTTAGGCATTGAAAGGAGGGTTCCTCTTCCGAATACTCCAGAGCAATTTGAAAAATAGAACCGCATATGACCCTTCGACGATGACGCAGTATCCGGCTTTTACATCCTCGGTCCTGCCGGGTAGGCCATCCATGATATTCCGGAACGCTTTGACTCTTCATTAAACATCATATCCTTCGTCTTCCGCGCCTCCATCGCCTCGGCTTCCACGTGTAAATGAAAACGAAAGGTCCCAGCTTTTTTTACAAATAACACCCTGGCGGCGTATAGAGGGCATCTATTTAAGGAGATTAGATCTCAGATGCCATTCCGCACCAGGCGAAAATCTTAGAACTTGCCACAAGAAACCACGCGAACATGGCCAGCGCTCCCGGTTCTTCCTCCCATCCCCACGATCCTTAAAAAGGCGATTGTGATAGCTGTTCGGTATCCCATGCTCAACTGACCAAGCCTCAAGTGCAGGGATACCTCCCTCCCATGGATCTAGTCCCCGTTCGGGCGGGTTTAACATCTTTCAACGGAGAAGCCCTGGCGGAAAATTTCCCCAACCCTTCATATAAGGGGAGCGAGTGTGCTTCGTCTCCTTTCTCTCAGGAGGCGTTGGATTTCCAATCCACCCTTTCCTCCCAGGTCTTCTGGGGTACTAGTACTCAAGATGGGAATGGGCCGACCCGGCCCTGGCCTTGGACCCGGTCCTAGTGGCCTTAGGGCCAATATAAGAGGCCACGGGCTGACCCATATCATGAATAGTAGTGGCCTCGTTGGCCCGATGGGTATTTCGGGTCGACCTAATTATTAGTGATGTATGTTGCTTTTTCCTATGATGTGCTGATAGCTAAAATCCTAATAGAGTAGTACGTAATCTAGGAATGAAAGAAAAAAATACGGAGATCCAAGTGGTCTAGCTGCTGCATCCGTGCATTATACATTCATACATTCGTAGACCATAGTAAGCTCGTGTGTTTCTTTCTGGACATTGTACAGACATGCAACATCCGTGTGGCCGTGTGGGTGTGTCTAGCCATCGGATGCCGCTAGTACTACTAGTTGACATCAGACCCGACGCTCTACCGACAAGTCTCAAATGTGCACTAGGAGCTGGACGGCGCATGGGAGACGAGCGGACAGTGAGCCGGATGACGAGCTAGGCGTGACTGGAACGACGAGCCGGATGACGAGCTAGGCGTGACTGGGACGGTGAGCGTGAGGCAGCACCACGGCACGGCAGAGATCGGCGAGGGCGACGATTAGAACATAGCCGTCGTGAGATACGAGACCACGAGGTGGGCCGATCCCGCTGACCCAGCGGATCACTTGGTGCCGGCTCTACTGACCCAATTTTTTTTGAGGCCAACCCATGTGACCCATCGGCCCCGAATTTTTGGGCCGGGTCAACCCGGCCCATTCCCATCTTGAGGTACCACGGACTCCAGCTGCACAATCTCACGCCGGGCTCCATACTGCACATCTCGGGCTTCGTGGCTCTTTGTGAGTTGTTTCTAGGCTGCGAGGCACACTTTGAACTATGGAGGAGCTTTTCTGCCTCGTCCCTCGCTCCCAAAAGGGATCCATATTCGAGGTGGGTGGCGTCGAAGTATGGCGCATAGCTGGGACAGGATATCTATCCAGCACTCTGAAGAAGGCATTCGAAGAGTGGCCCTCGGAGTGGTTTTATATGGAAGATGTCGTTCTCCCAGACCCCATCCAACGAGGCCTACCCGCGTTTTCCAATGCTTCATTAAAGAAGCGCCACAATTGGCGCCCCTGAAGCCTCGAGGAGGAAGATAGTGCGGAGGTTAAGAAGCTAATGGACAAGATAAAGACACTCACCCGATCCGGACTGTCCATTATTGAGGTGATCGCGATTTCGATAATGTGGAACGTTCAACCACTCCAATCCAGAGGACTCCCCGTGTGGCATTACAACGGGGAAGATGATGCATCACGATGCGGGCGTAAGGGTCCAGACAACTTCACCGCCTTGGCTGCCATGCTGGCTGATCTTTTTAAGGGGGAGAAGGAAGAGTTCACTCGCCTTAAGTGCCGAGAGGGCTTTTCCATGTACATCCCTCCCAGCTGGGTAAGCCTTCGCCCAGTAATTTTACTCAATACTCCTCGCGAGTCATACCCAGCTGAACTTAATCCAACCATTTTTTAACAGGAATGGAGGAAAGTTGCCGCGGGGATCACAACCCTGCCCCGCAGCCGGAGAACCATTTTCGGGACCTGGATCCCAGATTCGAAGAGTATCCGGATATATCCACAGAGCTCAAGGAGGGGGTTTTCTATCAAGCGAGTTACGACGGCATGGAAGTGGCCATTATAGCCGATTACCCTGGCCTTCTCCCCTCTTCCCATGTAACTACCCAAGAGACATCTCCTCCAAAAGAGTTCTCTTATTGCACCTCACCGACCGCATTGTCTCGTGCTTTCAAAGGGGTGGCGCTTGTCTCGCCACACCGCATCAGAAGCGTCCCTTAAGATGGCGACGCCTGCACAGGGCAGGTCTTCAAAAAGAAAGATGGACAACGATACTGCCAAGCTCCCACCCTCAGAAAGGTATGGTTATGTTTTAATACTCTCATGGCAGAGATACCGAATTTTGACATTTCCTGCTGTGCCACATTTTTTGGAAAAGCATATGCCGGACTGTGTCCAGGGACCTTGCCGGTCATGCACCACCCAATCGGACCCCGGATCCCGCCCTAAAGGCTGAGGTTGGTACAGGAGAAATGCCGGATTGTCCTCTCCCTGAGGATTCGGATGATGTATCTGTCACCAACTCCGAAGTGGAGAGTGCAATGAACCATCAGCATCAGAGAGCAGCTATGTGTGACCCAACCTTTACTGAAGAAGCATTTAATGCTTTTAGCTCAGCGGATGCATACATCCGAGCTGCTCGGGATGGGCTTGCTGGAGCCACTCAACAGCTTTCCAAGGACATGCGGGTAAGATCATGTGTCAGTAGCCCCCAAGACTTAAAGCAGTTGACGCAACTGATTTAAGGATCGTTGTGAAGGAAATATGCCCTAGAGGCAATAATAAAGTTATTATTTATTTCCTTATAATCATGATAAATGTTTATTATTCATGCTAGAATTGTATTAACCGGAAACATAATACATGTGTGAATACATAGACAAACAAAGTGTCACTAGTATGCCTCTACTTGACTAGCTCGTTAATCAAAGATGGTTATGTTTCCTAACCATGAACAATGAGTTGTTATTTGATTAACGAGGTCACATCATTAGTTGAATGATCTGATTGACATGACCCATTCCATTAGCTTAGCACACGATCGTTTAGTATGTTGCTACTGCTTTCTTCATGACTTATACATGTTCCTATGACTATGAGATTATGCAACTCCCGTTTGCCTGAGGAACACTTTGGGTGCTACCAAACGTCACAACGTAACTGAGTGATTATAAAGGAGCATTACAGGTGTCTCCAAAGGTAGATGTTGGGTTGGCGTATTTCGAGATTAGGATTTGTCACTCCGATTGTCGGAGAGGTATCTCTGGGCCCTCTCGGTAATACACATCACATAAGCCTTGCAAGCATTGCAACTAATATGTTAGTTGTGAGATGATGTATTAAAGAACGAGTAAAGATACTTGCCGGTAACGAGATTGAACTAGGTATTGGATACCGACGATCGAATCTCGGGCAAGTAACATACCGATGACAAAGGGAACAACGTATGTTGTTATGCGGTCTGACCGATAAAGATCTTCGTAGAACATGTAGGAGCCAATATGGGCATCCAGGTCCTGCTATTGGTTATTGACCGGAGACGTGTCTCGGTCATGTCTACATTGTTCTCGAACCCGTAGGGTCCGCACGCTTAAGGTTACGATGACAGTTATATTATGAGTTTATGCATTTTGATGTACCGAAGGTTGTTCGGAGTCCCGGATGTGATCACGGACATGACGAGGAGTCTCGAAATGGTCGAGACGTAAAGATTGATATATTGGAAGCCTATGTTTGGACATCGGAAGTGTTCCGGGTGAAATCGGGATTTTACCGGGTTACCGGAACCCCCCGGGAGCCATATGGGCCTTCATGGGCCTTAGTGGAAAGGAGAAAGGGGCAGCCCAAGGTGGCTGCGCCTCTTCCCCCTCCCCTAGTCCTATTAGGACTAGGAGAAGGTGGCCGGTCCCCCTCTCTCCCTTCCCCTCCGAGGAATCCTAGTTGGACTAGGATTGGAGGGGGAATCCTACTCCCAGAGGGAGTAGGACTCTCCTGCGCCTCCTCCCTTGGCCGGCCAGCCTCCCCTCCTCTCCTCCTTTATATACGGAGGCAGGGGACACCTCTAGACACACAAGTTGATCCACGTGATCTATTCCTTAGCCGTGTGCGGTGCCCCCTGCCACCATATACCTCGATAATACTGTAGCGGAGTTTAGGCGAAGCCCTGCTGCTGTAGTTCATCAAGATCGTCACCACGCCGTCGTGCTGACGGAACTCTTCCCCGACACTTTGCTGGATCGGAGTCCGGGGATCGTCATCAAGCTGAACGTGTGCTCGAACTCGGAGGTGCCGTAGTTTCGGTGCTTGATCGGTTGGATCGTGAAGACGTACGACTACTTCCTCTACGTCGTGTCATCGCTTCCGCAGTAGGTCTGTGTTGGGTACGTAGACAACACTCTCCCTATCGTTGCTATGCATCACATGATCTTGCGTGAGCGTAGGAATTTTTTTGAAATTACTACGTTCCCCAACAGTGGCATCCGAGCCTAGGTTTTTATGGTTTGATGTTATATGCACGAGTAGAACACAAGTGAGTTGTGGGCGATATAAGTCATACTGCCTACCAGCATGTCATACTTTGGTTCGGCGGTATTGTTGGATGAAACGGCCCGGACCGACATTACGCGTACTCTTACGCGAGACCGGTTTCCCCGACGTGCTTTGCACATAGGTGACTTGCGGGTGACTGTTTCTCCAACTTTAGTTGAACCGAGTGTGGCTACGCCCGGTCCTTGCGAAGGTTAAAACGGAGTCTATTTGACAAACTATCGTTGTGGTTTTGATGCGTAGGTGAGATTGGTTCTTGCTTAAGCCCGTAGCAGCCACGTAAAACTTGCAACAACAAAGTAGAGGACGTCTAACTTGTTTTTGCAGGGCATGTTGTGATGTGATATGGTCAAAACGTGATGAGATATAAGTTGTTGTATGAGATGATCATGTTTTGTTAAAGTTATCGGCAACTGGCAAAAGCCTTATGGTTGTCTCTATATTGCATAAGATGCAAGCACCAAATAATTGCTTTACTTTATCGCTATGCGATAGCAATAGTTGCAAGAGCAATAGTTGGCGAGACGACCGTGTGACGACACATTGATATAGATCAAGATGATGGAGATCATGGTGTCATGCCGGTGACGATAGAGATCATGACAGTACTTTGGAGATGGAGATCAAAGGCGCAAGATGATGATGGCCATATCATGTCACATATTTTGATTGCATATGATGTTTATCTTTTATACATCTTATTTTTTCTTAGTTTGACGGTAGCATTTTAAGATGATCTCTCACTAATTATCAAGAAGTGTTCTCCCTAAGTATGCACCATTGCCAAAGTTCGTCGTGCCCAGACACCACGTGATGATCAGGTGTGATAAGCTCTACGTCCATCTACAACGGGTGCAAGCCAGTTTTGCACACGCAGAATACTCAGGTTAAACTTGACGAGCCTAGCATATGCAGATATGGCCTCGGAACACGGAGACCGAAAGGTCGAGCGTGAATCATATAGTAGATATGATCAACATAATGATGTTCACCAATGAAATTACTCCATCTCACGTGATGATCGGACATGGTTTAGTTGATTTGGATCACGTGATCACTTAGAGGATTAGAGGGATGTCTATCTAAGTGGGAGTTCTTAAGTAATATGATTAATTGAACTTTAATTTATCATGAACTTAGTCCTGGTAGTATTAGCATATCTATGTTGTAGACCAATAGCTCACGTTGTTGCTTTCATATGTTTATTTTGATATGTTCCTAGAGAAAATTGTGTTGAAAGATGTTAGTAGCAATGATGCGGATTGGATCCGTGATCTAAGGTTTATCCTCATTGCTGCACAGAAGAATTATGTCCTTGATGCACAGAAGAATTATGTCCTTGATGCACAGAAGAATTATGTCCTTGATGCACCGCTAGGTGACGGACCTATTGCAGGAGCAGATACAGACGTTATGAATGTTTGGTTAGCTCAATATGATGACTACTTGATAGTTTAAGTACACCATGCTTAACGGCTTAGAATCAGGACTTCAAAGACGTTTTGAACGTCATGGACCATATGAGATGTTCCAGGAGTTGAAGTTAATATTTCAAGCAAATACCCGAGTTGAGAGATATGAAATCTCCAACAAGTTCTATAGCTAAAAGATGGAGGAGAATCGCTCAACTAGTGAGCATGTGCTCAGATTGTCTGGGTACTACAATCGCTTGAATCAAGTGGGAGTTAATCTTCCAGATAAGATAGTGATTGACAGAATTCTCTAGTCACCATCACCAAGTTAGTAGAACTTCGTGATGAACTATAATATGCAAGGGATAACGGAAACAACTCCCAAGCTCTTCGTGATGCTGAAATCAACGAAGGTAGAAATCAAGAAAAACATCAAGTGTTGATGGTTAACAAAACCACTAGTTTTAAGAAAAAGGGCAAAGGGAAGAAGAAGGGGAACTTCAAGAAGAACGGCAAGCAAGTTGCTGCTCAAGAGAAGAAACCCAAGTCTGGACCTAAGCCTGAAACTGAGTGCTTCTACTGCAAGCAGACTGGTCACTGGAAGCGGAACTGCCCCAAGTATTGGGCGGATAAGAAGGATGGCAAGGTGAACAAAGGTATATGTGATATACATGTTATTGATGTGTACCTTACTAGAGCTTGCAGTAGCACCTGGGTATTTGATACTGGTTCTGTTGCTAATATTTGCAACTCGAAACAGGGACTACGGAATAAGCGGGCACTGGCAAAGGACGAGGTGACGATGCGCGTGGGAAACGGTTCCAAAGTCGATGTGATCGCAGTCGGCACGCTACCTCTACATCTACCTTCGGGATTAATATTAGACCTAAATAATTGTTATTTGGTGCCAGCGTTGAGCATGAACATTATATCTGGATCTTGTTTAATGCGAGACGGTTATTCATTTAAATCAGAGAATAATGGTTGTTCTATTTATATGAGTAATATCTTTTATGGTCATGCACCCTTGAAGAGTGGTCTATTCTTATTGGATCTCGATAGTAGTAATACACATATTCATAATGTTGAAACCAAAAGATGCAGAGTTGATAATGAAAGTGCAACTTATTTGTGGCACTGTCGTTTAGGTCATATCGGTGTAAAGCGCATGAAGAAACTCCATACTGATGGACTTTTGGAACCACTTGATTATGAGTCGCTTGGTACTTGCGAACCGTGCCTCATGGGCAAGATGACCAAAACACCGTTCTCCGGAACTATGGAGAGAGCAACAGATTTGTTGGAAATCATACATACCGATGTGTGCGGTCCGATGAATATTGAGGCTCATGGCGGATATCGTTATTTTCTCACCTTCACAGATGATTTAAGCAGATATGGGTATGTCTACTTAATGAAACATAAGTCTGAAACATTTGAAAAGTTCAAAGAATTTCAGAGTGAAGTTGAAAATCATCGTAACAAGAAAATAAAGTTTCTACGATCTGATCGTGGAGGAGAATATTTGAGTTACGAGTTTGGTGTACATTTGAAAAACTGTGGAATAGTTCCGCAACTCACGCCACCCGGAACACCACAGCGTAATGGTGTGTCCGAACGTCGTAATCGTACTTTACTAGATATGGTGCGATCTATGATGTCTCTTACTGATTTACCGCTATCGTTTTGGGGTTGTGCTCTAGAGACGGCCGCATTCACGTTAAATAGGGCACCATCAAAATCCGTTCAGACGACGCCTTATGAACTGTGGTTTGGCAAGAAACCAAAGTTGTCGTTTCTTAAAGTTTGGGGCTGCGATGCTTATGTGAAAAAGCTTCAACCTGATAAGCTCGAACCCAAATCGGAGAAATGTGTCTTCATAGGATACCCAAAGGAAACTGTTGGGTACACCTTCTATCACAGATCCGAAGGCAAGACATTCGTTGCTAAGAATGGATCCTTTCTAGAGAAGGAGTTTCTCTCGAAAGAAGTGAGTGGGAGGAAAGTAGAACTTGACGAGGTAACTGTACCTGCTCCCTTACTGGAAAGTAGTTCATCACAGAAAACTGTTTCAGTGACACCTACACCAGTCAGTGAGGAAGCCAGTGATAATGATCATGAAACTTCAGATCAAGAAACTACTGAACGTCGTAGATCAACCAGAGTAAGATCCGCACCAGAGTGGTACGGTAATCCTGTTCTGGAAGTCATGCTACTAGATCATGATGAACCTACGAACTATGAACAAGCGATGGTGAGCCCAGATTCCGCAAAGTGGCTTGAAGCCATGAAATCTGAGATGGGATCCATGTATGAGAACAAAGTATGGACTTTGGTTGACTTGCCCGATGATCGGCAAGCAATTGAAAATAAATGGATCTTTAAGAAGAAGACTGACGCTGATGGTAATGTTACTGTCTACAAAGCTCGACTTGTCGCAAAAGGTTTTCGGCAAGTTCAAGGGATTGACTACGATGAGACCTTCTCACCCGTAGCGATGCTTAAGTCCGTCCGAATCATGTTAGCGATTGCCGCATTTTATGATTATGAAATTTGGCAGATGGATGTCAAAACTGCATTCCTGAATGGATTTCTGGAAGAAGAGTTGTATATGATGCAACCGGAAGGTTTTGTCGATCCAAAGGGAGCTAACAAAGTGTGCAAGCTCCAGCGATCCATTTATGGACTGGTGCAAGCCTCTCGGAGTTGGGATATACGCTTTGATGAGTTGATCAAAGCATATAGTTTTATACAGACTTGCGGTGAAGCCTGTATTTACGAGAAAGTGAGTGGGAGCACTACAACATTTCTGATAAGTATATGTGAATGACATATTGTTGATCGGAAATAATGTAGAATTATTCTGTAAAGCATAAAAGGAGTGTTTGAAAGGAGTTTTCAAAGAAAGACTTCGGTGAAGCTGCTTACATATTGAGCTTCAAGATCTATAGAGATAGATCAAGACGCTTGATAAGTTTTTTCAATGAGTACATTCCTTGACAAGATTTTGAAGTAGTTCAAAATGGAACAGTCAAAGAAAGAGTTCTTGCCTGTGTTACAAGGTGTGAAGTTGAGTAAGACTCAAAGCCCGACCACGGCAGAAAATAGAAAGAGAATGAAAGCCATTCCCTATGCCTCAGTCATAGGTTCTATAAAGTATGCCATGTTGTATACCAGATCTATTGTATGCCCTACCACTGAGTTTGGCAAGGGAGTACAATAGTGATCTAGGAGTAGATCACTGGACAGCGGTCAAAATTGTCCTTAGTGGAATAAGGATATGTTTCTCGATTATGGAAGTGAAAAAAGGTTCGTCGTAAAGGGTTACGCCGATGCAAGTTTGACACTAATCTAGATGACTCTAAGTCTCGGTCTAGATACATATTGAAAGTGGGAGCAATTAGCTAGAGTAGCTCCATGCAGAGCATTGTTGACATAGAAATTTGCAAAATACATACGGATCTGAATGTGGCAGACCGGTTGACTAAGAATCTCTCACAAGCAAAACATGATCACACCTTAGTACTCCTTGGGTGTTAATCACATAGCGATGTGAACTAGATTACTGAATCTAGTAAACCCTTTGGGTGTTGGTCACATAGCGATGTGAACTATGGGTGTTAATCACATGATGATGTGAACTATCGATGTTAATCACATGGTGATGTGATCTAGATTATTGACTCTAGTGCAAGTGGGAGACTGAAGGAAATATGCCCTAGAGGCAATAATAAAGTTATTATTTATTTCCTTATAATCATGATAAATGTTTATTATTCATGCTAGAATTGTATTAACCGGAAACATAATACATGTGTGAATACATAGACAAACAAAGTGTCACTAGTATGCCTCTACTTGACTAGCTCGTTAATCAAAGATGGTTATGTTTCCTAACCATGAACAATGAGTTGTTATTTGATTAACGAGGTCACATCATTAGTTGAATGATCTGATTGACATGACCCATTCCATTAGCTTAGCACACGATCGTTTAGTATGTTGCTACTGCTTTCTTCATGACTTATACATGTTCCTATGACTATGAGATTATGCAACTCCCGTTTGCCTGAGGAACACTTTGGGTGCTACCAAACGTCACAACGTAACTGAGTGATTATAAAGGAGCATTACAGGTGTCTCCAAAGGTAGATGTTGGGTTGGCGTATTTCGAGATTAGGATTTGTCACTCCGATTGTCGGAGAGGTATCTCTGGGCCCTCTCGGTAATACACATCACATAAGCCTTGCAAGCATTGCAACTAATATGTTAGTTGTGAGATGATGTATTAAAGAACGAGTAAAGATACTTGCCGGTAACGAGATTGAACTAGGTATTGGATACCGACGATCGAATCTCGGGCAAGTAACATACCGATGACAAAGGGAACAACGTATGTTGTTATGCGGTCTGACCGATAAAGATCTTCGTAGAACATGTAGGAGCCAATATGGGCATCCAGGTCCTGCTATTGGTTATTGACCGGAGACGTGTCTCGGTCATGTCTACATTGTTCTCGAACCCGTAGGGTCCGCACGCTTAAGGTTACGATGACAGTTATATTATGAGTTTATGCATTTTGATGTACCGAAGGTTGTTCGGAGTCCCGGATGTGATCACGGACATGACGAGGAGTCTCGAAATGGTCGAGACGTAAAGATTGATATATTGGAAGCCTATGTTTGGACATCGGAAGTGTTCCGGGTGAAATCGGGATTTTACCGGGTTACCGGAACCCCCCGGGAGCCATATGGGCCTTCATGGGCCTTAGTGGAAAGGAGAAAGGGGCAGCCCAAGGTGGCTGCGCCTCTTCCCCCTCCCCTAGTCCTATTAGGCCTAGGAGAAGGTGGCCGGCCCCCCTCTCTCCCTTCCCCTCCGAGGAATCCTAGTTGGACTAGGATTGGAGGGGGAATCCTACTCCCAGAGGGAGTAGGACTCTCCTGCGCCTCCTCCCTTGGCCGGCCAGCCTCCCCTCCTCTCCTCCTTTATATACGGAGGCAGGGGACACCTCTAGACACACAAGTTGATCCACGTGATCTATTCCTTAGCCGTGTGCGGTGCCCCCTGCCACCATATACCTCGATAAATACTGTAGCGGAGTTTAGGCGAAGCCCTGCTGCTGTAGTTCATCAAGATCGTCACCACGCCGTCGTGCTGACGGAACTCTTCCCCGACACTTTGCTGGATCGGAGTCCGGGGATCGTCATCGAGCTGAACGTGTGCTCGAACTCGGAGGTGCCGTAGTTTCGGTGCTTGATCGGTTGGATCGTGAAGACGTACGACTACTTCCTCTACGTCGTGTCATCGCTTCCGCAGTCGGTCTGCGTTGGGTACGTAGACAAGACTCTCCCTCTCGTTGCTATGCATCACATGATCTTGCTTGAGCGTAGGAAATTTTTTGAAATTACTACGTTCCCCAACACGTTGCATAATCAGGTACTCACGGAGAAGAACAACATGCTGTCTCAGGAGCTGGAAAAATGCCGGACCCAGCTGACTGTTGTTACCGCCGAACTGGCGAAGTCCAAGGAGGCACCGACTGGTAATGTCCGCTACTGTCTGGAAAATATAATCATGAGCCACCAAGGCCTTTTTTGTGAAATAAGTACTTATGTATCTTTAATGCAGCGTCGTCGAATCAACTGGAAGAGAGACTGAAGACCGCATGGGCGGATAAAGAACATGCCGAAAGGCAAGAAGCTGCTGGTCAGCGTGTACTAACGTTAACCAGGGATGAGAAAAATAAGCTACAAGATGCAAACATCGAGCAGGCTGAGGAGCTGAAGGATGTACGAGCCCAATTGGTGGATGCCTCGAAAGAGAACAAAAGGCTGAAGGGCAGCTTATTCAGTATGCTTTTTAACCGTACTTCCATACAGTCTTCGAATTGGAAGTGTAACAAGTTTGTTCTGTAGGTGTGACACGTCCATTTTGCATCATGCTTTTATATCGACATTTATTGCATTAGGGGCTGTTATTACACATTATATCACAATACTTATGCCTATTCTCTCTTATTTTACAATGTTTACATGAAGAGGGGGAATGCCGGCGGCTGGAATTCTGGTCTGGAAAAGGAGCAAATATTATAGACCTATTCTGCACAACTCCAAAAGTCCTGAAACTTCACGGGAACACGTTTTAGAATATATAAAAAATATTGGGTGAAAGAAGTACCAGAGGGGGCCACCCACCATCCATGAGGCTGGGGAGCACACCCTACCCCCTGGACGCGCCCCCTACCTCGTGGCCCCCCTAGCAGCCTTTTGATGCCCATCTTCTGGTATAGGAGGCCTTTTGTCGAGGAAAAAATCATAAGCTAGCTCACGAGACGAAACTCCGCCGCCACGAGGCGGAACCTTGGCGGAACCAATCTAGGGCTCCGGCGGAGCTGTTCTACCGGGGAAACTTCCCCCCGGGAGGGGAAATTCATCACCACCATAATCATCATTGATCCTCTCATCGGGAGGGGGTCAATCTCCATCAACTTCTTCACCAGCACCATCTCATCTCAAACCCTAGTTCATCTCTTGTATCCAATCTTTATCCCAAAGCCTCAGATTGGTAACTGTTCGTTGCTAGTAGTGTTGATTACTCCTTGTAGTTGATGCTAGTTGGTTTATTCGGTGGAAGATCGTATGTTCAGATCCTTTATGCATATTAATACCCCTCTGATTATGAACATGAATATGATTTGTGAGTAGTTACGTTTGTTCATGAGGGCATGGGAGAAGTCTTGCTATAAGTAGTCATGTGAATTTGGTATTCGCTCGATATTTTGATGAGATGTATGTTGTCTTTCCTCTAGTGGTGTCATGTGAACGTCGACTACATGACACTTCACCATTGTTTGGGACTAGAGGAAGGCATTGGGAAGTAATAAGTAGATGATGGGTTGCTAGAGTGACAGAAGCTTAAAGCCTAGTTTATGAGTTTCTTTGTAAGGGGCTGATTTGGATCCATATGTTTCATGTTATGGTTAGGTTTATCTTAATACTTCTTTTGTAGTTGCGGATGCTTGCAATAGGGGTTAATAATAAGTGGGATGCTTGTCCAAGGAAGGGCAGTACCCAAGCACCGGTCCACCCACATATCAAATTATCAAAGTACCGAACGCAAATCATATGAACGTGATGAAAACTAGCTTGACGATAATTCCCATGTGTCCTCGGGAGCGTTTTCCTTTATATAAGAGTTTGTCCAGGATTGTACTTTGCTACAAAAAGGATTGGTCCATATTTCTGCACCTTATTTACTTTTATTACTTGTTACCTATTACAAATTACCTTATCACAAAACTATCTGTTACCGATAATTTCAGTGCTTGCAGAGAATACCTTACTGAAAACTTCTTATAATTCCCTTCTGCTCCTCGTTGGGTTCGACACTCTTACTTATTGAAAGGACTACGATAGATCCCCTATAATTTTGGGTCATCAAGACTCTTTTCTAGCACCGTTGCCGGGGAGTGAAGCGCCTTTGGTAGGTGGAATTTGGTAAGGAAAAATTTATATGGTGTGCTGAAATTTACGGTCACCTGTTACTGTGGAACATAATCCTTTGAGGGGCTTGTTCGGGGTATCTTCACCCCGACCAGTAGAGCAAAGAGTTGCTCCTCAACCTACTGAACCTACTGAAATGTTTACTTTGACATTCCTTCGGGTATGATAGAGAAACTGCTAGCTAATCCTTTCACAGGTGATGGAACATTACATCCCGATTTGCACCTAATCTATGTGGATGAAGTTTGTGGATTATTCAAGCTTGCAGGTATGCCCGAGGATGTTATCAAGAAGAAGGTCTTCCCTTTATATATATTTGAAGGGAAAGGAATTGACTTGGTTTAGGCTATGTGATGATATGGGATCATGGAACTGCAACCGATTGAAATTGGAATTTCATCATAAGTTTTATCCTATGCATCTTGTTCATTGTGATCGTAATTATATATATAATTTTTGGCCTCGCGAAGGAGAAAGCATCGCTCAAGCTTGGTGGAGGCTTAAGTCAATGTTATATTCATGCCCCAATCATGAGCTCTCCAGAGAAATTATTATTCAAAAATTTTATGATCGGCTTTCTCTCGATAATCACTCCATGCTCGATACTTCTTGTACTGGCTCTTTTATGATGAAGACTATTGAATTCAAATGGGATTTATTGGAAAGAATTAAACGCAACTCTGAAGATTGTGATCTCGACGAAGGTAAGGAGTCAGGTATAATACCTAAGTTTGATTGTGTTAAATCTTTTATGGATACCGATGCTTTCCGTGAATTTAGCACTAAATATGGACTTGACTCTGAGATAGTAGCTTCTTTCTGTGAATCCTTTGCTACTCATGTTGATCTCCCTAAGGAGAAGTGGTTTAAGTATAATCCTCCCATTGAAGTAAAAGTAGTTGCACCTATTAAAGTTGAAGAAAAGACTATCACTTATAATGATTCTGTTGTTCCTACTGCTTATATTGAGAAACCACCTTTCCCTTTTAGAATAAAGGATCATGCTAAAGCTTCAACTGTGGTTCGTAAGAGTAATACTAGAACACCTACACCCTCTGAGCAAATTAAAGTTGAACCTAGTATTGCTATGGTTAAAGATCTCTTGGCAGATAATATTGATGGCCATGTTATCTAATTATGCATAGACCTAATACTAAAAATAAGCATAGAACTCCTGTAGGCATGCCTGTTATTTCTGTTAAAATAAGCATAGACCTCCTGTAGGCATGCCTGCTATCATGACTTATGTGATATGGGTGCTAGTGCAATTGCAATATCGCATTCCTTATATAAAGAAATTATGCATGATATCGCACCTACTGAGATAGAGAAAATTGATGTTACAATTAAGCTTGCCAATAGAGACACTATTTCACCAGTTGGGATTGTTAGAAATGTTGAAGTCTTGTGTGGGAAAGTTAAATATCCTGCTGACTTTCTTGTGCTTGGTTCCTCACAAGATAACTTTTGTCCCATTATATTTGGTAGACCCTTCTTGAATACTGTTAATGCTAGGATAGATTGCAAAAAGGATGTTGTTACTATTGGTCTGGGAGATATGTCTCATGAGTTTAATTTTGCTAAATTTCATAGTCAACCCCGTGATAAAGAATTTCCTAGTAAAGATGAAATTATTGGTCTTGCTTCTATTGTCGTGCCTCCTAATGATCCTTTAGAACAATATTTGCTTGACCATGAAAATGGTATGTTTATGAATGAAAGAAGGGAAATAGATGAAGTATTCTTTAAACAGGGACCTATTTTGAAACAGAACTTGCCTGTTGAAATCCTTGGGAATCCTCCTCCACCCAAGGGTGATCCCGTGTCTTAGCTTAAACCTTTACCTAATACTGTTGAATATGCTTATCTAAAGAAAATATGCCCTAGAGGCAATAATAAAGTTATTATTTATTTCCTTGTAATCATGATAAATGTTTATTATTCATGCTAGAATTGTATTAACCGGAAACATAATACATGTGTGAATACATAGACAAACAAAGTGTCACTAGTATGCCTCTACTTGACTAGCTCGTTAATCAAAGATGGTTATGTTTCCTAACCATGAACAATGAGTTGTTATTTTATTAACGGGATCACATCATTAAGAGAATGATCTGATTGACATGACCCATTCCATTAGCTTAGTACCCAATCGTTTAGTATGTTGCTATTGCTTTCTTCATGACTTATACATGTTCCTATAACTATGAGATTATGCAACTCCCGTTTACCGGAGGAACACTTTGGGTACTACCAAACGTCAGAACGTAACTGGGTGATTATAAAGGAGTACTACAGGTGTCTCCAAAGGTACGTGTTGGGTTGGCGTATTTCGAGATTAGGTTTTGTCACTCCGATTGTCGGAGAGGTATCTCTGGGCCCTCTCGGTAATGCACATCACATAAGCCTTGCAAGCATTGCAACTAATGAATTAGTTGTGAGATGATGTATTACAGAACGAGTAAAGAGACTTGCCGGCAACGAGATTGAACTAGGTATGGGATACCGATGATCGAATCTCGGGTAAGTAACATACCGATGACAAAGGGAACAACGTATATTGTTATGCGGTCTGACCGATAAAGATCTTCGTAGAATATGTAGGAGCCAATATGGGCATCCAGGTCCTGCTATTGGTTATTGACCGGAGACATGTCTCGGTCATGTCTACATTGTTCTCGAACCCGTAGGGTCCGCACGCTTAAGGTTACGATGACAGTTATATTATGAGTTTAGGCATTTTGATGTACCGAAGGTTGTTCGGAGTCCCGGATGTGATCACGGACATGACGAGGAGTCTCGAAATGGTCGAGATGTAAAGATTGATATATTGGAAGCCTATGTTTGGATATCGGAAGTGTTCCGGGTGAAATCGGGATTTTACCCGAGTACCGGGAAGGTTACTGGAACCCCCCGGGAGCTAAATGGGCCATGATGGGCCTTAGTGGAAAAGAGAAGAGGCAGCCCTACATGGGCTGCGCGCCTCCCCCTTCCCCTAGTCCTATTAGGACTAGGAGAGGTGGCCGGCCCCTTCTCTCTCTTTTCCCCCTCCGCGAATCCTATTCCAACTAGGATTGGGGGGGGGGGGGAATCCTACTCCCAGAGGGAGTAGGACTCTCCTGGCGCGCCACACCTTGGCCGGCCAGCCTCCCCCCCTCTAGTCCTTTATATACTGAGGCAGAGGCACCCTAGAACACACAAGTTGATCCACGTAATCTATTCCTTAGCCGTGTGCGGTGCCCCCAGCCACCATATTCCTCGATAATACTGTAGCGGAGTTTAGGCGAAGCCCTGCTGCTGTAGTACATCAAGATCGTCACCACACCGTCATGCTGACGGAACTCTTCCCCGACACTTTGCTGGATCGGAGTCCGGGGATCGTCATCGAGCTGAACGTGTGCTCAAACTCGGAGGTGCCGTAGTTTCGGTGCTTGATCGGTCGGATCGTGAAGACGTACGACTACTTCCTCTACGTTGTGTCAACGCTTCCGCAGTCGGTCTGCGTGGGTACGTAGACAGCACTCTCCCCTCTCGTTGCTATGCATCACCATGATCTTGCGTGTGCGTAGGAAATTTTTTGAAATTACTACGAAACCCAACTGTGGCATTCGAGCCTAGGTTATTTATGTTGATGTTATATGCACGAGTAGAACACAAGTGAGTTGTGGGCGATATAAGTCATACTGCCTACCAACATGTCATACTTTGGTTCGACGGCATTGTTGGACGAGACGACCCGGACCAACATTACGCGTACGCTTACGGGAGACCGGTTCCCCCGACGTGCTTTGCACATAGGTGGCTTGCGGGCGACTGTCTCTCCAACTTTAGTTGAACCAAGTATGGCTACGCCCGGTCCTTGCGAAGGTTAAAACAAAGTCTATTTGACAAACTATCGTTGTGTTTTTGATGCGTAGGTGAGATTGGTTCTTGCTTAAGCCCGTAGCAGCCACGTAAAACTTGCAACAACAAAGTAGAGGACGTCTAACTTGTTTTTGCAGGGCATGTTGTGATGTGATATGGTCAAGACATGATGCTGAATTTTATTGTATGGGATGATCATGTTTTGTAACCAATTTATCGGCAACTGGCAGGAGCCTTATGGTTGTCGTTTTATTGTATGCAATGCAATCGCGACGTAATGCTTTACTTTATTACTAAACGGTAGTGATAGTCGTGGAAGCATAAGATTGGCGAGACGACAACGATGCTACGATGGAAATCAAGGTGTCGCGCCGGTGACGATGGTGATCACGACGGTGCTTCGAAGATGGAGATCACAAGCACAAGATGATGATGGCCATATCATATCACTTATATTGATTGCATGTGATGTTTATCTTTTATGCATCTTATCTTGCTTTGATTGACGGTAGCATTATAAGATGATCTCTCACTAAATTATCAAGAAGTGTTCTCCCTGAGTATGCACCGTTGCCAAAGTTCGTCGTGCCTAGACACCACGTGATGATCGGGTGTGATAAGCTCTAAGTCCATCTACAACGGGTGCAAGCCAGTTTTTGCACACGCAGAATACTCAGGTTAAACTTGACGAGCCTAGCATATGCAGATATGGCCTCGGAACACGGAGACCGAAAGGTCGAGCGTGAATCATATAGTAGATATGATCAACATAACGATTTTCACCATTGAAAACTACTCCATCTCACGTGATGATCGGTTATGGTTTAGTTGATTTGGATCACGTGATCACTTAGAAGATTAGAGGGATGTCTATCTAAAGTGGGAGTTCTTAAGTAATATGATTAATTGAACTTAAATTTATCATGGAATTAGTCCCTGATAGTATCTTGCTTGTTTATGTTGATTGTAGATAGATGGCTCGTGCTGTTGTTCCATTGAATTTTAATGCGTTCCTTGAGAAAGCAAAGTTGAAAGATGATGGTAGCAATTACACGGACTGGGTCCGTAACTTGAGGATTATCCTCATTGCTGCACAGAAGAATTACGTCCTGGAAGCACCGCTGGGTGCCAGGCCTGCTGCTGGAGCAACACCAGATGTTATGAACGTCTGGCAGAGCAAAGCTGATGACTACTCGATAGTTCAGTGTGCCATGCTTTACGGCTTAGAATCGGGACTTCAACGACGTTTTGAACGTCATGGAGCATATGAGATGTTTCAGGAGTTGAAGTTAATATTTCAAGCAAATGCCCGGATTGAGAGATATGAAGTCTCCAATAAGTTCTATAGCTGCAAGATGGAGGAGAACAGTTCTGTCAGTGAGCATATACTCAAAATGCCTGGGTATAATAATCACTTGATTCAATTGGGAGTTAATCTTCCAGATGATTGCGTCATTGACAGAATTCTCCAATCACTGCCACCAACCTACAAGAGCTTCGTGATGAACTATAATATGAAAGGGATGAACAAGACTATTCCCGAGCTCTTCGCAATGCTGAAAGCTGCGGAGGTAGAAATCAAGAAGGAGCATCAAGTGTTGATGGTCAACAAGACCACTAGTTTCAAGAAAAAGGGCAAAGGGAAGAAGAAGGGGAACTTAAAGAAGAACAGCAAACAAGTTGCTGCTCAGGAGAAGAAACCCAAGTCTGGACCTAAGCCTGAAACTGAGTGCTTCTACTGCAAGCAGACTGGTCACTGGAAGCGGAACTGGCCCAAGTATTTGGCGGATAAGAAGGATGGCAAGGTGAACAAAGGTATATGTGATATACATGTTATTGATGTGTACCTTACTAGAGCTCGAAGTAGCACCTGGGTATTTGATACTGGTTCTGTTGCTAATATTTGCAACTCGAAACAAGGACTACGGAATTAACGGGCACTGGCAAAGGACGAGGTGACGATGCGCGTGGGAAATGGTTCCAAAGTCGATGTGATCGCGGTCGGCACGCTACCTCTACATCTACCTTCGGGATTAATATTAGACCTAAATAATTGTTATTTGGTGCCAGCGTTGAGCATGAACATTATATCTGGATCTTGTTTGATGTGAGACGGTTATTCATTTAAATCAGAGAATAATGGTTGTTCTATTTATATGAGTAATATCTTTTATGGTCATGCACCTTTGAAAAGTGGTCTATTTTTGATGAATCTCGATAGTAGTGATACACATATTCATAATGTTGAAGCCAAAAGATGCAGAGTTGATAATGAAAGTGCAACTTATTTGTGGCACTGTCGTTTAGGTCATATCGGTGTAAAGTGCATGAAGAAACTCCATACTGATGGACTTTTGGAACCACTTGATTATGAATCACTTGGTACTTGCGAACCGTGCCTCATGGGCAAGATGACAAAAACACCGTTCTCCGGTACTATGGAGAGAGCACCAGATTTGTTGGAAATCATACATACCGATGTATGTGGTCCGACGAATACTGAGGCTCGTGGCGGATATCGTTATTTTCTCACCTTCACAGATGACTTAAGCAGATATGGGTATATCTACTTAATAAAACATAAGTCTGAAACATTTGAAAAGTTCAAAGAATTTCAGAGTGAAGTTGAAAATCATCGTAACAAGAAAATAAAGTTTCTACGATCTGATCGTGGAGGAGAATATTTGAGTTATGAGTTTGGTGTACATTTGAAAAATTGTGGAATAGTTTCGCAACTCACGCCACCCGGAACACCACAGCGTAATGGTGTGTCCGAACGTCGTAATCGTACTTTACTAGATATGGTGCGATCTATGATGTCTCTTACTGATTTACCGCTATTGTTTTGGGGATACGCTCTAGAGACGGCCGCATTCACGTTAAATAGGGCACCATCAAAATCCGTTGAGACGACGCCTTATGAACTGTGGTTTGGCAAGAAACCAAAGTTGTCGTTTCTTAAAGTTTGGGGCTGCGATGCTTATGTGAAAAAGCTTCAACCTGATAAGCTCGAACCCAAATCGGAGAAATGTGTCTTCATAGGATACCCAAAGGAGACTGTTGGGTACACCTTCTATCACAGATCCGAAGGCAAGACATTCGTTGCTAAGAATGGATCCTTTCTAGAGAAGGAGTTTCTCTCGAAAGAAGTGAGTGGGAGGAAAGTAGAACTTGACGAGGTAACTGTACCTGCTCCTTTATTGGAAAGTAGTACATCACAGAAAACTGTTTCTGCGACACCTACACCAATAAGTGAGGAAGCTAATGATGATGGTCATGAAACTTCAGATCAAGATACTACTGAACCTCGTAGATCAACCAGAGTAAGATCCGCGCTAGAGTGGTACGGTAATCCTGTTCTGGAAATCATGCTACTAGATCATGATGAACCTACGAACTATGAAGAAGCGATGGTGAGCCCAGATTCTGCAAAGTGGCTTGAAGCCATGAAATCTGAGATGGGATCCATGTATGAGAACAAAGTATGGACTTTGGTTGACTTGCTCGATGATCGGCAAGCAATTGAGAATAAATGGATCTTTAAGAAGAAGACTGACGCTGATGGTAATGTTACTGTCTACAAAGCTCGACTTGTCACGAAAGGTTTTCGGCAAGTTCAAGGGATTGACTACGATGAGACCTTCTCACCCGTAGCGATGCTTAAGTCCGTCCGAATCATGTTAGCAATTGCCGCATTTTATGATTATGAAATTTGGCAAATGGATGTCAAAACTGCATTCCTGAATGGATTTCTAGAAGAAGAGTTGTATATGATGCAACCAGAAGGTTTTGTCGATCCAAAAGGAGCTAACAAAGTGTGCAAGCTCCAGCGATCCATTTATGGACTGGTGCAAGCCTCTCGGAGTTGGAATAAACGCTTTGATAGTGTGATCAAAGCATTTGGTTTTATACAGACTTACGGAGAAGCCTGTATTTACAAGAAAGTGAGTGGGAGCTCTGTAGCATTTCTAATATTATATGTGGATGACATATTACTAATTGGAAATGATATAGAATTTCTGGATAGCATAAAGGGATACTTGAATAAGAGTTTTTCAATGAAAGACCTCGGTGAAGCTGCTTACATATTAGGCATAAAGATCTATAGAGATAGATCAAAACGCTTGATTGGACTTTCACAAACAGCATACCTTGACAAAATTTTGAAGAAGTTCAAAATGGATCAAGCAAAGAAAGGATTCTTGCCTGTATTACAAGGTGTGAAATTGAGTAAGACTCAATGCCCGACCACTGTAGAAGATAGAGAGAATATGAAAGATGTTCCCTATGCATCAGCCATAGGATCTATCATGTATGCAATGCTGTGTACCAGACCCGATGTGTGCCTTGCTATAAGTCTAGCAGGGAGGTACCAAAGTAATCCAGGAGTGGATCACTGGACAGCGGTCAAGAACATCATGAAATACTTGAAAAGGACTAAGGATATGTTTCTCGTATATGGAGGTGACAAAGAGCTCATCGTAAAAGGTTACGTTGATGCAAGCTTTGACACTGATCCGGACGATTCTAAATCGCAAACCGGATACGTGTTTACATTAAACGGTGGAGCTGTCAGTTGGTGCAGTTCTAAACAAAGCGTCGTAGCGGGATCTACATGTGAAGCGGAGTACATAGCTGCTTCGGAAGCAGCGAACGAAGGAGTCTGGATGAAGGAGTTCATATCCGATCTAGGTGTCATACCTAGTGCATCGGGTCCAATGAAAATCTTTTGTGACAATACTGGTGCAATTGCCTTGGCAAAGGAATCCAGATTTCACAAGAGAACCAAGCACATCAAGAGACGCTTCAATTCCATCCGGGATCTAGTCCAGGTGGGAGACATAGAGATTTTCAAGATCCATACGGATCTGAATGTGGCAGACCCATTGACTAAGCCTCTTCCACGAGCAAAACATGATCAACACCAAGGCTCCATGGGTGTTAGAATCATTACGGTGTAATCTAGATTATTGACTCTAGTGCAAGTGGGAGACTGAAGGAAATATGCCCTAGAGGCAATAATAAAGTTATTATTTATTTCCTTATAATCATGATAAATGTTTATTATTCATGCTAGAATTGTATTAACCGGAAACATAATACATGTGTGAATACATAGACAAACAAAGTGTCACTAGTATGCCTCTACTTGACTAGCTCGTTAATCAAAGATGGTTATGTTTCCTAACCATGAACAATGAGTTGTTATTTGATTAACAGGATCACATCATTAAGAGAATGATCTGATTGACATGACCCATTCCATTAGCTTAGCACCCGATCATTTAGTATGTTGCTATTGCTTTCTTCATGACTTATACATGTTCCTATAACTATGAGATTATGCAACTCCCGTTTACCGGAGGAACACTTTGGGTACTACCAAATGTCACAACGTAACTGGGTGATTATAAAGGAGTACTACAGGTGTCTCCAAAGGTACATGTTGGGTTGGCGTATTTCGAGATTAGGTTTTGTCACTCCGATTGTCGGAGAGGTATCTCTGGGCCCTCTCGGTAATGCACATCACATAAGCCTTGCAAGCATTGCAACTAATGAGTTAGTTGCGAGATGATGTATTACAGAACGAGTAAAGAGACTTGCCGGCAACGAGATTGAACTAGGTATGGGATACCGACGATCGAATCTCGGGCAAGTAACATACCGATGACAAAGGGAACAACGTATGTTGTTATGCGGTCTGACCGATAAAGATCTTCGTAGAATATGTAGGAGCCAATATGGGCATCCAGGTCCCGCTATTGGTTATTGACCGGAGACATGTCTCGGTCATGTCTACATTGTTCTCGAACCCGTAGGGTCCGCACGCTTAAGGTTACGATGACAGTTATATTATGAGTTTAGGCATTTTGATGTACCGAAGGTTGTTCGGAGTCCCGGATGTGATCACAGACATGACGAGGAGTCTCGAAATGGTCGAGACGTAAAGATTGATATATTGGAAGCCTATGTTTGGATATCGGAAGTGTTCCGGGTGAAATCGGGATTTTACCAGAGTACCGGGAAGGTTACCGGAACCCCCCGGGAGCTAAATGGGCCATGATGGGCCTTAGTGGAAAAGAGAAGAGGCAGCCCTACATGGGCTGCGCGCCTCCCCCTTCCCCTAGTCCTATTAGGACTAGGAGAGGTGGCCGGCCCCTTCTCTCTCTTTTCCCCCTCCGCGAATCCTATTCCAACTAGGATTGGGGGGGGGGGAATCCTACTCCCAGAGGGAGTAGGACTCTCCTGGCGCGCCACACCTTGGCCGGCCAGCCTCCCCCCTCTAGTCCTTTATATACTGAGGCAGAGGCACCCTAGAACACACAAGTTGATCCACGTGATCTATTCCTTAGCCGTGTGCGGTGCCCCCAGCCACCATATTCCTCGATAATACTGTAGTGGAGTTTAGGCGAAGCCCTGCTGCTGTAGTACATCAAGATCGTCACCACACCGTCGTGCTATCGGAACTCTTCCCCGACACTTTGCTGGATCGGAGTCCGGGGATCGTCATCGAGCTGAACGTGTGCTCGAACTCGGAGGTGCCGTAGTTTCGGTGCTTGATCGGTTGGATCGTGAAGACGTACGACTACTTCCTCTACGTTGTGTCAACGCTTCCGCAGTCGGTCTACGTGGGTACGTAGACAGCACTCTCCCCTCTCGTTGCTATGCATCACCATGATCTTGCGTGTGCGTAGGAAATTTTTTGAAATTACTACGAAACCCAACATTATCTTGATGAGAAAGAGATATATCCTGTTATTATTAGTGCTAACCTTTCAAAGCATGAAGAAAAGAAATTATTGAAAACTATGAACAAGCACCGTGCTGCTATTGGATATACTCTTGATGATCTTAAGGGCATTAGTCCCACTCTATGCCAGCACAAAATAAAATTGGAGAAAGACGCTAAACCAGTTGTTGATCACCAACGACGGTTAAATCCTAAGATGAAAGAAGTGGTAAGAAAAGAAATACTAAAGCTTCTGGAGGCAGGTATAATTTATCCCATTGCTGATAGTCAGTGGGTAAGTCCTGTCCATTGTGTCACTAAGAAGGGAGGTATTACTATTGTTCCTAATGATAAAGATGAATTGATCCCACAAAGAATTGTTACATGTTATAGAATGGTAATTGATTTCCTCAAATTAAATAAAGCTGCTAAAAAGGATCATTACCCTTTACCTTTTATTGATCAAATGCTAGAAAGATTATCCAAACATACACATTTTTTCTTTCAATATGGTTATTC
Organism: Triticum urartu; assembly: GCF_003073215.2. NCBI lineage: Eukaryota > Viridiplantae > Streptophyta > Magnoliopsida > Poales > Poaceae > Triticum > Triticum urartu. The sequence continues at coordinate 528,422,017 of NC_053027.1, read as the reverse complement.
TGGTTTCTCTCAAATACCTGTGTCAAAAGAGGATCAAGAAAAGACAACTTTTACTTGCCCTTTCGGTACCTTTGCTTATAGACGTATGCCTTTTGGTTTATGCAATGCACTAGCTACCTTTCAAAGATGTATGACTGCTATATTCTCTGACTTTTGTGAAAAGATTGTTGAGGTATTCATGGATGATTTCTCCATATATGGAACTTCTTTTGATGATTGCTTAAGAAACCTTGATCGAGTTTTGTAGAGATGTGAAGAAACTAATCTTGTGTTGAATTGGGAAAAGTGCCACTTTATGGTTAATGAAGGTATTGTCTTGGGGCATAAAATTTCTGAAAGAGGTATTGAAGTTGATAAAGCTAAGGCTGATGCTATTGAAAAGATGCCGTGTCCGAAGGACATCAAAGGTATAAGAAGTTTCCTTGGTCATGCCGGTTTTTATAGGAGGTTCATTAAGGACTTCTCTAAAATTTCCAGGCCTCTGACTAATCTCTTGCAAAAAGATGTTCCTTTTGTCTTTGATGATGATTGTGTAGAAGCATTTGAAATACTTAAGAAAGCCTTGATTTCTGCACCTATTGTTTAGCCACCTGATTGGAATTTACCCTTTGCAATTATGGGTGATGCTAGTGATTATGTTGTAGGGGATGTTTCAGGACAAAGGGTTGATAAGAAATTAAATGTTATCCAATATGCTAGTAAGACTCTGGACAGCGCCTAGACAAATTATGCTACTACCGAAAAGGAATTTTTAGCAATTGTATTTGCTTGTGATAAGTTCACACCCTATATTGTTGATTCTAAAGTAACTGTTCACACTAATCATGCTACTATTAAATATCTTATGGAAAAGAAAGATGCTAAACCTAGACTTATTAGATGGGTTCTCTTGCTTCAAGTATTTGATTTGCATATTATTGATAGGAAGGGAGCTAAGAACCCTGTTGCAGACAACTTGTCTAGGCTAGAGAATGTTCTTGATGACCCACTACCTATCGATGATAGCTTTCCTGATGAACAATTATCTGTCATAAATGCTTCTCGTACTGCTCCATGGTATGTTCATTATGCTAATTATATTGTTGATAAATTTATACCACCTAGTTTCACATACTAGCAAAAGAAAAAGTTCTTCTATGACTTAAGACATTACTTTTGGGATGACCCACACCTTTATAAAGAAGGCGTAGATGGTGTTATTAGATGTTGTATACCTGAGCATGAACAGGAATAGATCCTACACAAGTGTCACTCTGAGGCTTATGGAGGACACCATGCCGGAGATAGAACTGCGCATAAGGTACCGCAATCCGGTTTTCATTGGCCTACTCTCTTCAAGGATGCTCGTAATTTTGTCTTGTCTTGTGATGAATGTCATAGAATAGGTAATATTAGTAGACGTCAAGAAATGCCTATGAATTATTCACTTGATATTGAACTATTTGATGTTTGCGGCTTTGATTATATGGGACTGTTTCCTTCCTCTAATGGGTATACACATATTTTAGTTGCTGTTGATTACGTTACTAAGTGGGTAGAAGCTATTCGAACTGGTAGTGCTGATCATAACACCTCTATTAAGATGCTTAAAGAAGTTATTTTTTCATGGTTTGGAGTCGCTAGATATTTAATGACTGATGGTGGTTCACATTTTATTCATGGTGTCTTTCATAAAATGCTTGCTAAGTATGATGTTAATTATAGATTTGCATCTACTTATCACCCATAGTCTAGTGGTCAAGTAGAATTGAGTAATAGAGAGCTTAAATTAATTTTGAAAAATACTTTTAATAGATCTAGAAAGAATTTGTCCAAGAAACTTGATGATGCATTATGGGCCTATAGAACTACATATAAGAATCCTATGGCTATGTCTCCATATAAGATGGTTTATGGAAAAGCATGTCACTTACCTCTCGAACTAGAACATAAGGCATATTGGGAAATTAAAGAGCTCAATTATGATTTCAAACTTTCCGGTGAGAAGAGGCTTTTTGACATTAGCTCAAATGATGAATGGAGATCCCAGGCCTATGAGAATGCCAAACTGTTTAAAGAAAAAGTTAAAAGATGGCATGTCAAAAGGATACAAAAACGTGAGTTTAATGTAGGTGATTATGTATTGTTCTACAACTCTCGTTTAATTTTTTTTGCAGGCAAACTCCTTTCTAAATGGGAAGGTCCTTACGTCATTGAGGAGGTCTATCGTTCTGGTGCCATAAAAGTCAACAACTTCGAAGGCAGAAATCCGAGGGTGGTGAATGGTCAAAGAATCAAACATTATATCTCAGGTAATCCCATAAATGTTGAAACTAATGTTATTGAAACCATAACCCCGGAAGAATACATAAAGGACACTTTCCAGAATGTTTCAAACTCTGAAAAGGAATAGGTATGAGGTGCAGTAAGTAAACCGACTCCAAAAAAGTTCTAAAAGCAATTTTTATCCGTTTTGGAATATTTAAGAAAATAGGAAAATAAGAGGTAGTCCGGGAAGGACACAAGGCTTCCACAAGGGTGGAGGGCGGACCCTACCCCTCTGGGCGTGCCCCCTGCCTCTTGGGCACCTCATGTGCTGTCGGGACTCCGTTTTCATGCACGATACTTCTTTTGGTCGGTAAAAATTCATTATATAATCTCCTGAGGGTTTTGACAACCGTACCATGCAAAGATCCTATGTTTTTGTTTTGAGCTGTTCTGCTTCAGATTTAGATCAAGATGTCTTCTCAAGACTACGACGGAGAGAGCTATGTCTCACATCTCATTGTCGACCCAAAGATCTATGGGTATCTATCTCCTTGTGTTCGAACTACGGATGATGAGGAGGATGCTCACTTGAGGATGATCAATGATTCAAGTTTGGAGGAGGAGGATGTCCCTCTACCTCAACCTATGGATATGCACGTGAAGTTCAAGAAGTCTAGTCTCCCCAAGAGGGCTAAATTGTCTAACAACCGATCTATTCCTTCTCGTTTTCGGCAGAAAAGCAAAGGAGATTTATGTGACAAGATCTTGAAGCTGGAATCGGAGGTTGATTATTTAAAGGAGGAGATCACTCTTCTCAACTACAACATGAAAAAGCTGAAGGCACAATTGTCATCATCATCATCATCTCCTCCACCCCCAAAGAAAGAGACATAAACACATGGGCATGGGCACTCGCCTTGGCAACTTCCAAGCTTGGGGGAGTGCCCCGGTATCGTATCACCATCACACTTTTATCTTTACCGTTTTTCTTAGTTTGATCCTCTTGATGATGTCTTGATCTAGTAGAATAAAGTTTTAGTACAATCTAGTTTTGAGTTTTTGCTTTATGATCCTTCTATGTAATCGAGTCGGTGAGCTATATAATAAAGATTAGTTTTGAGTCAAGAGCTTGATTATCTTGCTATGATCTTGAAGGAATAAAAATAAAAGAGAAAGAATGAAAAGAAATAAAGAGATCATATGGATCTTATGGGGAGTAATGACTTCACATATAAAGAGTATGATGAATAAAAATTGTTGAGAGTTGACAAGCATAGTTTTGGTCATCATTGCAATTACTAGGAAGTAATAAAGAAATAGAGGTTTCACATATAAATATACTATCTTGGACATCTTTTATGATTGTGAGCACTCATTAAAATATGAAATGCTAAAGAGTTGATGTTGGACAAGGAAGACAACATAATGGTTATGTTTTCTTACATCCGAAACAAATTATATTGTCATGGATCATACAACATGTTGAGCTTGCCTTTCCCTCTTATGCTAGCCAAATTCTTTGCACCAAGTAGAGATACTACTTGTGCTTCCAAATACCCTTAAACCCAGTTTTGCCATGAGAGTCCACCATATCTACCTATGGATTGAGTAAGATCCTTCAAGTAAGTTGTCATTGTTGCAAGCAATAAAAATTGATGTCTAAATATGTATGATTTATTAGTGTGGAGAAAATAAGCTGTATACGATCTTGTGATATGGAAGAAATAAAAGTGACGGACTGCATAATAAAGGTCCATATCACATGTGGAAATATAAAGTGACGTTCTTTTGCATTAAGATTTCTTGCATCCATCCATAAAAGCACATGAAAACCTATGCTTCCCTCTGCGAAGGACCTATCTTTTATTCTTGTCTTATACTTCATACAAGAGTCAAGGTGATCTTCACCTTTCCTTTTTACATTTTATCCTTTGGCAGGCACAATGTGTTGGAAAGATCCTGATATTTATAGCTAATTGGATGTGAGTTTTCATGAACTATTATTGTTGACATTACCCTTGAGGTAAAAGGTTGGAAGGCAATACTATAAGCCCCTATCTTTCTCTGTGTCCGATTAAAACTTCATACCCATAAATATTGCATGAGTGTTAGAAATTGTGAAAGACTAAATGATAGTTGAGTATGTGGACTTGCTGAAAAGCTCTTATATTGACTCTTTCTGATGTTATGATAAATTGCAATTGCTTCAATGACTGAGATTATAGTTTGTTAGTTTTCAATGAAGTTTCTGATTCATACTTGAAATTGTGAATGAATTGTTACTTTAGCATAAGAAATCATATGACAATATATATATGTTGTTGTTATAAGAATGATCATGATGCCCTCATGTCCGTATTTTATTTTATCGACAACTCTATCTCTAACCATGTGGACATATTTTTCAATCTCGACTTCCGCTTGAGGACAAGCGAGGTCTAAGCTTGGGGAAGTTGATACGTCCATTTTGCATCATTCTTTTATATCGATATTTACTGCATTACAGACTGTTATTACACATTATATCACAATACTTATGCCTATTCTCTCTTATTTTACAAGGTTTACATGAAGAGGGGAATGCCGGCGGCTGGAATTCTGGGCTGGGAAAGGAGCAAATATTAGAGACCTATTCTGCACAACTCCAAAAGTCCTGAAACTTCACGGGAGCATGTTTCAGAATATATAAAAAATATTGGGCAAAAAAAAGTACCAGAGGAGGGCTAGCCATCATCCACGAGGGTGGGGGGGCGCGCCCTTCACCCCTGGGAGCGCCCCCTGCCTCGTGGGCCCCTGGCAGCCTTCTGATGCACATCTTCTGCTATATGAGGTCTTTCGTCGAGGAAAAAATCATAAGCTATCTCACGAGACGAAACTCCACCACCACGAGGCAGAACCTTGGCGGAACCAATCTAAGGCTCCGGCGGAGCTGTTCTGCCGGGGAAACTTCCCTCCGAGAGGGGGAAATCATCACCACCGTCATCATCATCGATCCTCTCACCGGGAGGGGGTTAATCTCCATCAACATTTTCACCAGCACCATCTCATCTCAAACCCTAGTTCATGTCTTGTATCCAATCTTTGTCCCAAAGCCTCAGATCGGTACATGTGGGTTGCTAGTAGTGTTGATTACTCCTTGTAGTTGATGCTAGTTGGTTTATTTGGTGGAAGATCATATGTTCAGATCCTTTATGCATATTAATACCCCTCTGATTATGAACATGAATATGATTTGTGAGTAGTTACGTTTGTTCCTAAGGACATGGGAGAAGTCTTTCTATAAGTAGTCATGTGAATTTGGTATTCGTTCGATATTTTGATGATATGTATGCTGTCTTTCCTCTAGTGGTGTCATGTGAACGTCGACTACATGACACTTCACCATTGTTTGGGCCTAGAGGAAGGCATTAGGAAGTAATAAGTAGATGATGGGTTGCTAGAGTGGCAGAAGCTTAAACCCTAGTTTATGAGTTGCTTCGTAAGGGGCTGATTTGGATCCATATGTTTCATGCTATGGTTAGGTTTACCTTAATACTTCTTTTGTAGTTGCGGATGCTTGCGATAGGGGTTAATCATAAGTGGGATGCTTGTCCAAGTAAGGGAAGTATCCAAGCACCGGTCCACCCACATATCAAATTATCAAAGTACCAAACGCGAATCATATGAACGCGATGAAAACTTGCTTGACGATAATTCCCATGTGTCCTCGGGAGCGCTTTCCTTTATATAAGAGTTTGTCCAGGCTTGTCCTTTGCTACAGAAAGGATTGGGCCATCTTGCTGCACCTTATTTACTTTTATTACTTGTTACCCGTTACAAATTACCTTATCACAAAACTATCTGTTACCGATAATTTCAGTGCTTGCAGAGAATACCTTACTGAAAACTGCTTATCATTTCCTTCCGCTCCTCGTTGGGTTCGACACTCTCACTTATCGAAAGGACTACGATAGATCCCCTATACTTGTGGGTCATCAAGTTGTCCTAACTAGGCGGCCCGAAGGAGAGATGTCCGGATTCCAAGGCGACCTGCTACAAGAGGTCTCAAAAGTGCATGAGCGAGCCCAGAAGGCAATGAGAAACATTGCTAAGGCTTTATGGCCGGCCGATTCTCCTCCAAGAAGTATGGAGGAACTCGCGAATTTATTCAAGGGAGCTCGGTGCCTCTTTGGACTATGGAAGATACCAGCATGCCGAGAAGGGGCACGAGAGGCCTGGGCCATGGTGAAAACACGGTACATCGGACTTGATCCGAATCATATGGTCCGGGTCGGGCCTCGAGGATCAGATGGACAAGAAATTCCTATAAGCTTGGTATATGACCAAGTGAAGATAGCCACTAAGTTTTCAAACAGGATTGTAAGCTAGACAACCTATTAAATGGTGTAGAAGAGGAGGAAGTTTTCGAGTCTAAGTAGTAATGTACTTTTATCGATAAACGTATCTATAGCCGAATTATAAAACAGTTGTCATGGCAGACCTTCCGCTTTAACCTCCGAAATCCAAAGTTTGGAGTGTTTCTGAATATTGTACTGGTGGGAAGCACCGAAGTATGTTTCGGAAACCAGGAAGTCCGGTCATAGTTGCTTGAACAGACAAGTTGTATTCGGGGAGTTATGTTATATTACATTTGATCATAAGAAACATCTTCCAAAGAGAATAGTTCTGTTAAGGGTTCCTCTCCCTAGGCCAGCAAGCGCTGTGCATGCTTGAGCTGTGATGTTAAAAATCACAATACAAGTGGTATGTTGGGGGCTTGTATCGCCACGACGGCAGTTCATCTTATGTCCACCGACCTATTATTCCCTTATGAACGCTAGCTTTCAGCTTCACCTATCTGAGGTACATGTCCGGATGACCCGGCTGTAACAATGGCAAAGGTGCTACCTTTATGCCCTAGCCGAATAAGCGGGAACGTAGGGCATCATCACATGAGCCAGGAAACCCAGCTTGGCAAAAACTTAAGTCATAAAGGTGCATATAATGGCGCAGAAAGACATGTATGAGAAGACCATGCATATATACTGTGAGCTTGATGCTCGAAAAATATTAATAAGCTTCTGTGTTAAGAAGCCCCCAGGTATTGGGGGTATGTACATTTAAGGATGTCTACCCCTTAAGTGTGCGGTTTATCTGAACACGGACCGGAAGTCGTATAAAAATGAAAAGAAAAAAGAGAAGAAAGAATAGAAAAAGGTAATGAACAGTGAGTTCGGACTTAGGCGTAGAATCTTCGGAGTCTGGCAGTGTTCCATGGGTTCGGCTCTAAGCGATTCTCCGATGCATTAAGCAGGCGATAGGCTCCTCCAGTGAGAACTTCATCTATAATGAAGGGACCCTCCCATTTGGGCTTGAGCTTGTCCTTTTTCTTCTCTGGTAGGCATAGAACGAGTTCACCGACATTATAAGTTTTGGCCCGCACTTCCCTTCTTTGGTATCTTCGAGCGTGTTGTTGGTAGAATGCTGAGCGAGCTTTGGCAACATCGTGCTCCTCCTCCAGGCCATCTAAGTCATCTTGCCGATCGAGCTCGGCTTCTTTCTCCTCGTACATGCGGACTCGAGGTGAGTCGTGGATAATATCGCAGGGCAAGATGGCCTATGTGCCATACACCATGAAGAATGGTGTGTATACAGTCATGCGATTGGGCGTGGTCCGCTGCCCCCAGAGTACGGAGTTGAGCTCCTCAACCCAGTGTTTATCTGACTCCTGTAAGGATCGCATTAGTCTGGGTTTAATGCCGCTCATTATCAGTCCATTAGCCCGTTCGACTTGACCGTTTGTTTGAGGGTGATAGACGGAGGCATAATTGAGCTTGATGCCCAGATTAGCGCACCAGGTTTTTACTTCATCAGCTGTGAAGTTAGAGCCGTTATCGGTGATGGTGTTGTGTGGGACACCATAATGGTGTACGACACCGAATATGAAATCTATCACTGGTCCGGCTTCGACTATTTTAACTGGCTTGGCCTCTATCCACTTAGTGAATTTATCCACCATGACCAACCAATATTTTGTCTTATGGCTTCCCCCTTTAAGGGGTCCGACCATGTCAAGCCCCCAGACTGCAAAGGGACAAGTAATGGGGATTGTTTGTAGGGCGGTAGGCGGCATGTGGCTTTGATTGGCGAAAAGTTGGCATCCTACACAACGCTAGACGAGGTCTTGCACATCTTCTCAGGCCGTAGGCCAGAAAAATCCAGTTCGGAAGGCCTTACTTACAAGGGCCCGAGTTGCAGCAAGATGACCGCCAAGACCAGCATGGGTTTCGGCCAAGAGCTGCCGCCCCTCTTCTTCGGAGATACACCTTTGAAGGACTTCGGTAGTACTTTTCTTATAGAGCTCTCCTTCATGAACCTTGTAGGTGTTCGAGCGTCGGACAATGCATCGAGCCTCATTCTGGTCCTCGGGGAGCTCTTTCCTATTGAGATAGGACAGGAAGGGTTCGGTCCATGGGGCGATTACTGGCATGATTACATGAGCTGATGGCGTTGGTTCGGTGGCTGAGACCCCGATGATATCGGCATTGTATTCGGAATCGGGGGGTATGATCGGATCCGAATTGGCATTGCTGCTCTCGTCCTGCCATATCACAGATGGCTTGAAGAGCCTTTCCATGAAGGTGTTAGGTGGGACAGGGTCGCGCTTAGCACCCATGCAAGCAAGGATGTCCGCTGCTTGATTGCTCTCTCGGTCCACGTGATGAAATTCAAGCCCCTCGAACCGAGATGATATTTTTGAGTACGACATTGCGGTAGGCCGTCATCTTCAAATCTTTGGCATCAAAATCTCTGTTTATTTGGGATATTGCGAGGCTTGAATCCCCGCACACCGCGAGGCATTGTATGCCCATAGAGACCATGCAATAAGGCCTCATATTCGGTTGCGTTATTAGAATCCGTATATAGTATTTGGAGCACATATCGGACTGTATCCCCTATGGGGGATGTCAGGACGACGCCAGCCCCAAGTCCGGTTAGCATTTTAGAGCCGTCGAAGTGCATCACCCAGTTGGAATATGTGCCATACTCTTTAGGGAGTTCGGCTTCCGTCCATTTGGCGAGGAAATCAGCCAACACCTGAGATTTAATGGCTCGGCCTGGCTTGATGACCCACAAGTATAGGGGATCTATCGTAGTACTTTCGATAATAAGAGTGTCGAACCAAACGAGGAGCAGAAGGAAAGGATAAGCAGTTTTCAGTAAGGTATTCTCTGCAAGCACTGAAATTATCGGTAACAGATAGTTTTGTGATTTGGTACTTTGATAATTTGATATGTGGGTGGACCGGTGCTTGGATACTGCCCTTACATGGACAAGCATCCCACTTATGATTAACCCCTATCGCAAGCATCCGCAACTACAAAAGAAGTATTAAGGTAAACCTAACCATAGCATGAAACATATGGATCCAAATCAGCCCCTTACGAAGCAACTCATAAACTAGGGTTTAAGCTTCTGCCACTCTAGCAACCCATCATCTACTTATTACTTCCTAATGCCTTCCTCTAGGCCCAAACAATGGTGAAGTGTCATGTAGTTGACGTTCACATGACACCACTAGAGGAAAGACAACATACATATCTTCAAAATATCGAACGAATACCAAATTCACATGACTACTTATATAAAGACTTCTCCCATGTCCTTAGGAACAAACGTAACTACTCACAAATCATATTCATGTTCATAATCGGAGGGGTATTAATATGCATAAAGGATCTGAACATATGATCTTCCACCAAATAAACCAACTAGCATCAACTACAAGGAGTAATCAACACTACTAGCAACCCACGTGTATGATCTGAGGTTTTGAGACAAAGATTGGATACAAGAGATGAACTAGGGTTTGAGATGAGATGGTGCTGGTGAAGATGTTGATGGAGATTGACCCCCTCTCGATGAGATGATCGATGGTGATGATGATGGTGATGATTTACCCCTCCCGGAGGGATGTTTCCCCGGCAGAATAGCTCCACCGGAGCCCTAGATTGGTTCCGCCAAGGTTCTGTATCGTGGCGGCGGTGCTTCATCCTTGTCGGTGTTCTGAGAACGGGGGTCCCCAGACTTTCCTACCTCCGGCCCATGGCGTGGTTGTGTTCGCAGGCCTGTACGTCCCATCTTCATCGACAAGGAACCAAGACCCTCGCGAGGGGCCAAGCCTTGCGAGGCGGACGATGCAAGACCTCCTCAGGAGCGGCCTCACCAAGCTGCCTCGCGAGGAGCAGAGATATCAAGGCGGGGTGAACCTCGCAAGGCTTTCGTGACATAAGCCGTGACGATTGACACCAGGCGGGCGCCAGGCGGGCGCCAGCGTGCGCAGTGTCCTTGCTTCCTCTTTTGTGCTAAGGGGGCAAGCGCAGGCGCGGAGTACCGAGGCATCAAGAAAAGGTTTCCATATTTGTGCAACCAGACCAAGACCCGCAGGACGGCAGGACGGAGGTCACCGAGGAGCCCAAGACGGCGGCATCACCAAAACCTTTGGCAGGTGAAGACCACCTTTTGTCAGGATAGCTCGTACTAGCTGTCCCCTTTCTAATTGGCCGCCATTGTTGGATCCCTTCCCACTCAATATTTGGGAAGAGGACCAGGGCCTCTATAAATAGGACTATCCACCACAAGTAGAGGAAGAGGAGAAGAAGGGAGACCGGCATCAAGAGCCAACCCTTAGCCACACTGAACACAAGAACACCTCAACCTCAAGAGGCTGTTTTTCCCGTTGTACTGTTCATCATCAGCCCAAGAGGCAATCCACCACCACCACACTGGAGTAGGATATTACACCACAACGGTGGCCCGAACCAGTATAAATCTTTTGTCTCTGCATTGCGAGTGCGTCGAGTTCGTCCGCGAGACCTTAGCGAGCTAGGATGTAGATCGATAGAAGGGAAAGAACTTCGCGCGCACCCCAGTGTTCGAACCTTAAGGGTCTGCCAGAACCCCAGATCCGACATTTGGCACGCCAGCTAGGGGTGCGCCGTAGCTCCTCTCGACCGGCCTACGCTCCGCGCCACCGCACTTTGCCCCCATGGCAGGTGCCCCGCCACCAGCTCCAACGGCCGGTGCTGACAACGGTGTCAGATTTCGGGTTCCGGCAGACCCTTGAGGTTCGAACACTGGGGTGCGCGCGGAGATCTCTCCCCTACCGATCTGCGTCTGATCCTCTCATGCGAACTAAGATGAAAATGATGAGCAACACAAGAGACACGGGGTTTATACTGTTTCGGGCCACCGTTGTGGTGTAATACCCTACTCCAGTGTGTGGTGTGGTGGATTGCCTCGGGGGCTGATGATGGACAGTACAAGGGAAGAACAGCCTCGTGAGGGGTGTTCTTGAGCTCGTGCGGTGTGTTCTACTTAGTCTCTACTGGGTTCTCCTCCCTTTTCCCTCTTTTCCCCCTTTGTGGAGACTGGCTCTATTTATAGAGGCCCTGGGCCTCTCCCCAAATAATGAGCGGGAAGGGCGCCAACACTTGGCCATTTTGAAGGGGAACATATGGTACAAGTTATCATGACCAATGGTGGTCTTCGGCTGCCAAAAGCACTGGTGATGACGCCGTCTTGGGCTCCACAGTGACCTCCATCCGGCCGTTCGGCTGGTCTTGGTCTCGTTGCACCGGAATGGCAACCTTTGCCTGATACCTTGGCCTGTGCTTGCTCCCTTTGCACCAAAGGGGAAACAAGGACACTGCACAGGTTGGCGCCCGCCTGGTCTCGATCGTCATGGCTTGCGTCATGGGATCCTTGCGAGGTACCCCTGCATTGATCTCTTCGCCTCCTCGCGAGCCTGCCTGATGAGGCTGCCTCTGAGGAAGCTTCCTGTCGTCCGCCTCGCGAGGCTTGGCCCCTCGCGAGGGTCTTGAGCTTGGGCTGATGAAGATGGGCCGCGCTGGGCCCCTGCCCGAGCCACGCCGCAGGCCGCAGGCAGGCAAGTCTGGGGACCCCCTTAGGGAGTCCTAGATTAGGGGGTCTCCGGACAGCCGGACTATCTCCATTGGCCGGACTGTTAGACTATGAAGATACAAGATTGAAGACTTCGTCTCGTGTCCGGATGGAACTCTACTTGGCGTGGAAAGCAAGCTAGGCAATACGTATATGGATATCTCCTCCTTTGTAACCGACCTTGTGTCACCCTAACCCTCTCCGGTGTCTATACAAACTGGAGGGCTTTAGTCCATAGGACAACAATCACAACATACAATCATACCATAGGCTAGCTTCTAGGGTTTAGCCTCTCTGATCTCGTGGTAGATCTACTCTTGTAACACCCATGTCTTCAATATTAATCAAGCAGTACATAGGGTTTTACCTCCATCAAGAGGGCCCGAACCTGGGTAAAACTTCGTGTCCCTTGCCTCCTATTACCATCCGGCCTAGACGCACAGTTCGGGACCCCCTACCCGAGATCCGCCGGTTTTGACACCGACATTGGTGCTTTCATTGAGAGTTCCTCTGTGTCATCACCGTTAGGCTTGATGGCTCCTACTATCATTGATAGCGATGCGGTCCAGGGTGAGACTTTTCTCCCCGGACAGATCTCCCTATTCGGCGGCTTTGCACTGCAGGCTAATTCGCTTGGCCATCTGGAGCAGATTGAAAGCTATGCCCCTGGCCGTCAGGTCAGATTTGGAAGTTTGAATTACGCGGCCAACATCCGTGGGGACTTGATCTTCGATGGATGCGAGCCACAGCCGGACGCACCCCACTGTCGCGGTGGGTATGACCTAGCTCTACCGCCGAACAGTAACCCAGAAGCCGCGCCCGCATCAGCTCCGACCCTTAGTTCGGAGCCAACTGCGCCAATCGAGGACGGGTGGTTGGACACCACCTCGGGGGTGGCAGTCTCAACGGCGATCGAGCCGAACACTAGTGCAAATCTCCGTGCAACCCGTGACTCCAAGGTGTCGGACTCTCTTCCGGAAGCCGAACCATCCGCGCCCCTGCCAATCGAATCCGATTGGGTGCCGATCATGGAATTCACCGCCGTGGATATCTTTCAGCACTCGCCCTTTGGCGACATTCCGAATTCACCGAGGTCTCTCTCTTTGTCAGGAGAGCCCTGGGCAGATTACGGCCAACAGGATTGGGATACGGACGACGAAGAAATTCGACGCCCACCCACCACCCACTTTGTAGCCACTGTCGATGATTTAACCGACATGCTCGACTTCGACTCTGCAGACATCGACGGTATGGACAACGATGCTGGAGGCGAAGATGAACCACCGCCCATAGGGCGCTGGACGTCCACTTCATCATATGACGTATACATGGTGGACACACCAAAAGAAGACGACGACGAGGAACGGAAGGACGCACCGAAGGCTTGTTCCCTCAAGAAGCAGTCAAAGCGGCGGCGCAAGCGGCGCCCCAAATCCCGCCTCGCCGGAAATAACGATCACACAGACCCAGCGTTGGAGCAGGGCGAATCACTGCCGGACCATGGCAATACGGAGAATCAAACCGAACAAACCAATTCTGTCAAAGATAATAGTCCGGACGACACAACGCCGGACAGGCACCCGGAGCAGCAGAATGCCCGTCAAAGGCTTGTTGCCACCATGAGGAGCCTAAAAAAGCAGAAGCAATGGCTCAAGGCTGCATAGGACGCACTCCAAATCAGATGGAGTAAAATACTCAACACAGCAGCGAGGTACGGCGACAATCGCCCCACCAAGAGCTACCCAAACCGGAAGTTGTTACCTGAATTCGATGAGGAGGCCTCAGACCCCTCACAACCAAAAATCAAAACAGCCACCTGGCCGGATAGATGACCTCACGGCCAACATAGAGTAGCAAATAATGCCACTCACAAGACAATACGCGATTCATGCGGGGGCTTGCACCAAAAGGACAACGCAATCAGATCCATCTACGGACCACGCAAGCACGCCCCAGCATACGATATAAAATCCGAACAACGCGGTACACCCAGATACAGGGGTGCCGCACACCCCCTATGTTTCACCGATGAGATGCTGGATCATGAATTTCCAGAGGGATTCAAACCTGTAAACATAGAGGCATACGACGGAACAACAAACCCTGGGGTCTGGATCAAGGACTATATCCTCCACATCCATATGGCTCAAGGACTATATCCTCCACATCCATATGGCTCGAGGAGATGATCTCCACGCCATCAAATACTTACCACTCAAAATCAAGGGGCCAGCCCGTCACTGGCTCAAAGGCCTCCCCAAAAACTCCATTGGTAGCTGGGCAGAGCTCGAAGACGTTTTTCGGGCAAACTTTCAAGGGACTTATGTCCGACCTCCGGACGCGGATGATTTGAGTCATATAACTCAACAGACCGGAGAGTCAGCCCGAAAGCTTTGGAACAGGTTTCTTACTAAAAAGAACCAAATTGTCAACTGTCCGGATGCCGAAGCCTTGGCAACTTTTAAGCACAGCGTCCGTGACGAATGGCTTGCCCGACTCCTCGGCCAAGAAAAGCCGAGAATGATGTCAGCATTAACAAGCCTCATGACCCGGTTTTGCGCGGGTGAGGACAGCTGGTTAGCCAGATGCAGCACCAGCGACCCCAGTACATCCAAAGTTAGAGATGGAAACAGGAAAGCACGGTGCAACAGCAATAACAAATGCCGGAAGAAAGGAGACAACACGAAAAACGCGGCAGTAAATGCCGGATTCAAAAGCTCTCAGCCAGGTCAGAAGCCGCCCTCTAAAGGCGCCAGAGACAAACTGTCCAGCCTGAATAAAATTCTGGACCAAATATGTCAGGTCCATAGCACCCCTGGCAAACCAGCCAATCATACCCACAGAGAATGTTGGTTCTTCAAGCAGTCCGACAAGCTCAACGCCGTACACAAGGGGGAGGATACACCAAGTGAAGATGAGGATGAGCCTCTCAAGGGAGACACTGGGGAACAAAAGAAATTTCCACCAGAGTTCAAAACAGTAAACGTGTTGCACATGATCAATGGAAGAAACAAAACGGCACTCCTAGAGAAATACGCCCGAAGGCCTATCACGCGGAGTCCTGCCACTGGTCGTCTCAACCGATCAATTTCGACCATTGTGATTACTCAGCAAGTATCCGGCGTGCAGGATGGGCTGCCCTGGTATTAGACCCAATAATTGACGGATACCACCTCGCACGAGTCCTGATGGATGGTGGCAGTAGCCTAAACCTGATATACCAGGATACAATCCGCGAAATGGGGATAGACCCAACAAAAATTCGCCATAGCAATATTACCTTTAAAGGAGTAACGCCAGGCCCAGGGGCTCATTGCACAGGCTCCCAGCTACTAAAAGTTATGTTTGGCCTCCCCGATAACTTTCGTAGCGAACATCTAACCTTCCACATCGCTCCGTTCCAAAGTGGCTATCAAGCACTACTCAGACGCGAAGCTTTCGCTCGCTTTAATGCAATACCACACTACGCTTCCCTCACACTCAAGATGCCCGGTCCACGTGGCATCATTACAGTGAACGGAAATGTTAAGCAATTCCTGCGTGCCGAAGAGCGTGCGGCTGCCTTGACAGCCGCACACTAAAAACGGCCTCACCAACTAACATATTTAGCAGGTCGTCACGACCTCGGACACGGTTAGACGAGTCCGGTGCAGCTATATGCAATTTATACCAGATCAATGATCACACCCCTATTACAATACAAGGGGCTCAACATGCGCAGACAAGTGGCAATTCTTACTCACTTTGAATTATACATGGTTTATTTAAAAACTACTTTTTTGCATGACAGCTTTTTTTACCTAAGCTGCTCTCTTCTATAGATAATCATCGTGCTACATCCGTCCAGGATACGGCACAACGGAGACACAGGCGCAGACGTGCAGCAGGGACCCGCTCCAAGGATTCTTTTTAGATTAAGACCCTGCGTAAACCTTTTTTACTGTCTCACCGTATTCTCAGCACCATTGAGAGGGATGCTGATGTCTTGGCATGTGGCCACGTCAGAATAATGCACGTACCTGGACACAAGGGGCTTCTTACATGCGGCACTATTTCGGCCCGGTTTATACCATAAAGACCAAATACCTTAGGGAGTGTTCGGCGTCGCGAGTTCGGCCTTATATGCATCAGCTCTGAATCATTGTCTTTGGTCAAATGTTGGGTTTGCCCGGCTCCTGTGTTTTGGTGCCTTACGTTCTGCTTTACCGGCTAAGGTAGCACCACGAGAACTACTGCGATTGTGCCCTGGTTCATCCGGACGAGCGCCTCAGTAGAGAAAGCCTAAAACTGACTGTCATGATATAGCGTGAAACTGGTCAACCACTCGATGACCTATCGGAATGTTAGAATTCCTCCGCCTTAATGAAGGGCCGTTTTCCGGCCAGGCATATACGCACCCCACGACCGGGAGAGTGCGGAGCCACCAGGGGCTATCTAGTAGCCCCACTGTCAAACTCCTATGGCTAAGTGAAATTGTTCAAGCATTATAGTCCGGTTGCCTCGCTCGCTGCGCTATCAACTCCTTATCAGGACCAAGATGTTGGGTTAAGTGTGAACACGCGTTTTTTGCGAGCACCTCCGCATTATATGCGTGGGGGTTGAAGTCGACGGCTGCAATCTGTCAGGTTATACACATACATACATAAACGGCCGCACAGGAGGCATCATACTACTTTCAGGCAAAAGTATAGACACAGCCTTATAAAAACTTCATAAAAGCATTATGTTTACAATAAGAATACATATCACTCAAACATAATATTTTTCGAGCACTGGGCCTCTATCAAACGAGCACCCTCGAGAACTTCCTCGAAATAGTGTTCGGCAGCCACACGGCCTATGGCCGAACCCTGCGCCGCAACAGTGGTAGCGTCCATCTCCGCCCAGTATGCTTTAACACGAGCAAGGGCCATCCGCGAGCCTTCTATGCACGCTGACCTCTTCATCGCATTAATGCGCGGCACCGCATCAAGGAGCTGCTGCACTAAGCTGAAATAGCTGTTCGGCTTAGGCCTAATTGATCCACAACAGACCTCATGGCGAGTCCGGACAACCTATTCAGTTTGGCCCATTCGGCTAGCTGGTCAGTCAATGAAAGCAGACACTCTGGAACGTGGAATTGCGTCCAGAACAGCTTGTCCACTTCACGATCTGTCTGACCTTGGAAGTACTTGGCCGCATCGGCAGCGCTCGCCGCCAAATCCATATACGCATCTGCCGAGCTCCACAGCTGATCCAGAGGGGCATACCGTGGATCTCCGAACTTCCTCCGTAACATGAAGGGTTTTCCAGCCGCAATATCCCCGACTTCCCGTGGCTCCTCCTTCTTCGCTCTCATAGCAGAACGGGCGTCTTTTTCTGCCGCCGCGGCCTTCTCAAGGCCCGTTGCCTTCGCTTGGTTCTCTTTCACAAGGACCCGGCAACGGTCGGCAGTGTCTTTCAATTCTACGTCCATCTTGGCCATCTTCTCTTGGCTCTCGCAATGTGCGGCCTTCTCAGCTTTCAACTCTTCGGCCGACTTCAAAGCAGCCGCATTACTACTCCTCGCTTGTTCCTTGGCTCGGGCAAGTTCCGCCCGCAAGGCTTCCAGGGTGGCAACCCCATGTGCAGTCACAACATATTAAAGATACTGGCATTATGCTTCTCTTACTATCTGGCATTCACCGGATAATTACACTTACCCTATGCCTCGTCAAGCCTCTTGTTAACAAGCTCGATGTCGGCGTCTGCCGCATCCAGTTGCCGTTTTAATTGGGCAAACTCCCTAGTCCAGCTAGCCACCGGAGCTCCCACCACCTGCACATAAAATCAGATTGGTTATTGCCTGGGAATTTGATCCTCTGTTCGCCACCGTTCTGACAACAACCAGAGTCTCAGGGGCTACTATAACATGTGCAGTACTATCACATACTATCTCACATACCTCAAAGCCTGTCAATAGACTCATAAAGGCTTCATGTAATCCGCTTTCAGTGGACGAGATTCTCTCCATCACCGTACCCATCATCATACGGTGCTCTTCTGAGATAGCCGCTCGCCCCACCAACTCCCTCAGAACGTCCGACCGCACACTAGGTGTCGGTGTCAAAACCGGCGGATCTCGGGTAGGGGGTCCCGAACTGTGCGTCTAGGCCGGATGGTAACAGGAGACTAGGGACACTTTGTTTTACCCAGGTTCGGGCCCTCTCGATGGAGGTGAAACCCTACTCCTGCTTGATTAATATTGAAGATATGGGTAGTACAAGAGTAGATCTACCACGAGATCTAGGAGGCTAAATTACCCTAGAAGCTAGCCTATGGTATGATTGTGTATGGAGTTGATCCTCTACGGGCTACAACCCTCCGGTTTATATAGACACCGGATAGGGTTAGGGTTACACAGAGTCGGTTACAATGGTAGGAGATCTTGAATATCGCATTGCCAAGCTTGCCTTCCACGCCAAGGAAAGTCCCATCCGGACACGGGACGAAGTCTTCAATCTTATATCTTCATAGTCCAGGAGTCCGGCTGAAGGTATAGTCCGGTATCCGAACACCCCCTAATCTAGGACTCCCTCAGTAGCCCTTGAACCAGGCTTCAATGACGACGAGTCCGGCGCGCAAATTGTCTTAGGCATTGCAAGGCGGGTTCCTCCTCCAAGTCCTTCATAGAAGATTGTAATCACCAAGAGTAGTGTCCGGAACTATAAAATAAGTTTCCACATATTGCTATAGAGAGAATAATATTAACACAAATCAAATCTGCTGACGTATTCTGCAGTGCGCCATCACACTACAGCCAAGTCCTCTACTCGAATCGTTTTTACTTCCCCACCTCAGCAAGTTTTGCGAGGTGGTTTCCTTTCCACGTCTTGTCAAAGAAGAGATCATGTGCCCTTTTTACGGGATTCTCATTAATACGGATGTGGGTAACCCAACCGCGCCATTTATCACGGCGCTCGGGAGGCAAGCGAGTTTTATTAGGCAAGTGGGGACGCATAACCGCATCTGCCTATATAAGGGGATAAGGATCCACCCTATTTACCTACGCCTTCTTCCTCCCTTGCCTACCCATCTCTCGCGCACCCGAGCTCCAGCGCCCAAGCCCGCACTTCCCACCTCAACCTTCTCCAGCAATGTCCGGAGCGGGAGGCAAATGGATGGTCTCCACCGTTACGGAGGACAAAATCAAGAAGCTAAGGAAGGCCGGGTATCTGTCCAAGGACATCGCGCACCGGGTTCCCGAGAAGGGACAGCTTATCCCCACCCCAAGGCCCCATGAGAGGGTGGTATTTCTCCTCCACTTCCTCCGCGGACTGGGTTTTCCACTCCACCCATTTTTCCGGGGGCTCATGTTCTACTACGGCCTGGATTTCCACGATCTGGCTCCGAACTTCATCCTCAACATCTCGGCGTTTATCGTCGTGTGCGAGGCCTTTCTCCGCGTCCGCCCCCATTTCGGCCTCTGGCTCAAGACTTTCAACGTCAAGCCCAAGGTGGTGAGCGGCAGCCAGGCGGAGTGCGGAGGCGCCATGGCGGGCAAGATGGCCAACGCCCTATGGTTCGAGGGCTCTTTCGTGGAGACCCTAAAGGGATGGCAATCCGGGTGGTTTTATATCACCGAGCCACGCGATCCGGAATGGACCGCGGTCCCTGAGTTCCGATCCAGACCCCCCACGCGGCTTGTGTCCTGGAAAGAGACGGGCATGTCGTGGGGCGACGAGAAAGAGGTGACGGGATTGCAAACATGCATCCGGTCCCTGATGAACAAGCCAATCCGGCTTGTCAACATAATCCAGGTTATGCTCGTCCGCCAGATCCTCCCGTGCCAACACCGGGATTTCAATCTGTGGGAGTTCGACTCGGCGCAGCATCAAACCCTCAGCAGGCTCTTTGACACAACGTACGAAGATGCCTGGAAGATGCTATTCAAGGGCACCGAGGCTCCCGCATCCGCTTTCGAGGACCGCGGATACAGCTCACAGCATCACGCTAGCAAGGTATGCTATCTACACCTGTTACAGGATGTTCAAGCTTTTTTCATAGTTTAACTCTATGCGGGATCTAAACTCCCTTGCCTTTGACAGGCTTGGCGGGCAATGGCCGAACCGATTAACTGTCCAGCTCCGCTGCCCGAAGACCCAGCCCCAGCTCTACTGGTGAAGCTGCTGACTCCGGCGCCTTATGTGGTGCCGGAGAAGAAGGCTAAGAAGAAGAAGACCACGTGGACTCGAAAGACTAACTGTAATGTGGTGCTGTCGGACTCGTCATCCGGCGAGTCCGAGACGCCCTCCCCCCATGAAAACAAGGAGGAGGAAGAAGAAACCTCTCCCCCTCCAGCGAGGGGAGGAAAGAAGAGGGAGGCTGCCCCAACTGGGGAGGCCGAGGGGTCCAGGAAGAGGAAGACCCCTCCGCCGGACTATTCCCCCGACGCCGAAGAAGACGAAGAGGAGTGGCCGGACAGGGCCAAGCGTCCGGCGAAATTGTAAGTTCGGATATCAGAGTAACTCGTGATGTTCCTTTGTTGCACAGCTTTACCTAATGTCGATGATACTTATGCAGCCCGCCCCGGGCCGAACTCAACGAGTCGTCGAGCGGCTCCCTAGATTCATCGGACATGAACTCCGTTCCGCCCACTGTCTCTCCCTGCACTGCGGACGACGCCGAAGTGGCATCGCGATAAGCTCCGGGGCAGGAGGAGGTGGTCCTGGAGGAGCCGCAAGGCAACCTCTCGGACTCCAGGACTAAAGGGGACAAGACCCCCCAGGGCTCCAAGTCCGGCCTTAAGCCGGACACCGTGTCGGAATCTTCAATGATTCCGGACCGCGGTAGGCGAGCTCCTTCCCAGAGGAGCAAGTCTACTGAGCCGGCAACCTCCGTCCAACTAGAGGTGCCGGACAATCTGCTGGAGGTGCTTGGAGGCGCCTCCATCGACGAGGAGCACCATACTATTATGAGTACGGTGATCCAGAAGGTCCAGTCCGCCAAGAGCGGGTTGAGTGAAGCTTGCGCTAGCCTCCTAACAGGCTTCGAGGTAAGTAAAAATATGTAAAAATATTACCGCATAGACAGTAGCCCCTCATGCTCTATTTGGCGTTCGGAAAGAAAAGCCGAATAGAGGATCTATTAAATTTCGCAGGAGTCTAACAATAAAGAGTCAATATGTGTATGCAGGCTTCGCTGCTGTCCACCGCCGCACTGACTGTGGAGGTGGGTGTCCTGAAACAGGGACTCGAGCGGTCCGAGCAAGAGCTTGGCCTTGCCAAGCAGCAACTCGAGGAGAAAGAAGGTAAGAAATACCTTACAGAAATAAGTTCCTATAGAGAGGCGTGATTGCAAAAAATAACAGGATTGTACTGCTTATTGTAGGGGCCACGACTGAGGTGGCGACCCTCAAGCAGGCCCTGTCTGAGGCCGAAAAGAAAACGGCTGCGGAGCGCACCGAGCGAGAAAAACTTGGGGCTTAGGTCGGCGAGGTGCAGCAAGAGCTTCAGGCTCTCATGAGAAAACATGAGAGTTTGGAGCTTGAGTCAGAGACCCGAGCGTCCGAGCTCGCGGCGGCCCTTGAGACTGCCAAGTCTGCCAAGGACGAAGCCCAAAAGGCCCTCCGAGAGTTGGAGGATATGAAGAAGATAGCAGCGGGTAAGGCATTCTTTATGCAAAGCAGAAATATAAAAGTAAACTACTTATTACTTACCCGAATCCGGAGTTCTCCAGGGGCATTCGCAGATCTTCCCCGTAGCGTATCCGATGCCGCCGCATTCTACCGAGCTGAAGAGGGCAGCTCGACGGAGAAGGTGTTCTGGTCTCAGTATGCTGAGGCCGGACACCCTATGCCCTTGAGCGACCAGCTGAAACAGTTAGTCGAACTCCACAAGGCGGCCGAACAGGCCATGAAGGGCTTCGTAGTTCGGCTGTGGCCCGGAGAGGCCCTGCCTGGGAGCTACTTTGGGCTGGTGCGGCGGCTGGTGGAGGCCTGTCCAAGGCTCGAGGTCCTCAAGCGCTTCGTCTGCATCGAAGGTGCCCGTAGGGCCCTTGCCCGTGTAAAGGTGCACTGGGGTAAGCTAGACGGTGAGACGCTTGTGAAGGACGGGCCGCCGCCGGGGAAGGAGCATCGCAAGCCCGAGAACTATTACAAGGATGCTCTTGCGGGTGCTTGCCTTGTGACAGATGAATGTACCAAGGATGTAATTTTTGAATAAACTCGCTCGTTTTTATCCTGTGAGCGGAAAACTTGTTCATAGGCGCTTAAGCAATGCTTGTTGAATTTAAAATATTATTTTCTGTGCGGCCGTTTATCAAAAAATTGAGAGATGGCCAGTCGTCGGCTTCTGCCCCCATGCCACTAGTGCTGGGGTGTTCGGGGATAAACCTGAGCACTATTTTTCCCATAGTTGGGTCCTTCGAGGGAGGCGCTCAGCACGGCGAACCAGACAATCGGACTATAATGCTTGAACACTCTCACTTAGCCATAGAACTTTATAATTTTAAATTTCGGCGAAGCCCCTAGTTCGGAAGACCGAGTTTGGGGCGCTATCCACGCCTTGGCTGGGGTTATCCAGCTCCTCGCTCGAAGCGGCATAGGCCTTTAGGGACCCGAAAAACCTCTCGAACAGCGACCGGTCTCTCGCCTCATTATGACAGTCAGTTTTAGCTTTCTCCACTGAGGTGCTTAGCCCAGCTGAACTGGGGCACAATCGCAGTGGTTCTCCTAGTGCTACCTTAGCCGATATAGCGGAACGTAAGGCACCAAAACATAGGAGTCAGGCAAACCCAACTATTGACCCAAATCATGATTCGGAGCCGATGCATATAGTGCTATAACTTCGGGGTGCCGCACTTGTGAAAGTGTACGGACTTCTCACACCATATTAGAGGGTACTAAAGCCCCTGGCATACTTGTCGTACCATAGTGTACGGGTGCAACATGTCATTAATGAACATATATAAAATAGAGTAATGCAAAAAATAGATGAGAAGCTAAGCATTGTTTATAGAGAGGCTATTTATCAAAGTCGAACGATACAAATAGTGCGATAAGCAAAAGATATTGGACTATTCAGTAAGTCCTGACCAGGGGCAGGCCGCAGAATTGTATTTAAAACAGGTATACCGCTCGTAACAGAGACCACCTGGGAGTTCCATAATGCGGCATGGCTTGTCTGCCTCCCTGGATCTTGCATCGTTTGTGCGGCAGTCGAGTTGCCGAACAGGTCGTCCGAAGTATGGAGTCCTGAAAGTAAGAAAATTTTAAAAAAAGGATCCGGCAGCCCCTAGTACGTTTTAAGCCGTATGTTGGGCGTGTCGTTTGTTGTGCCCCTTCCCCTGTGCCCATGGTATTTCAAGGGCGTAGTTGTGTATGCAAGGTACTGGTTTCGCATGGTCGCGAAAGCTGGGGTTGGGGCCGCGTTGCTACGCTTGCTCAGAGTGTGCCAGGCGGTCCTGTTGTAGGTTACTCCGGGCGCGCTTGGCGGTGTCTGGCTTTTTAATGGCCAGACTGGGGAATTGCCTAAGAAGGCTACATTGTATCTCCGCTGCGAGAGCTGCCGTATGCTCCTCCGTACGGAGGGAGCGTTCGGTGTTTCCGTTGACCGTGATTACTCCTCGAGGGCCTGGCATCTTGAGTTTGACATATGCGTAATGCGGCACCGCATTGAATTTTGCGAATGCGGTTCGTCCGAGCAGGGCGTGATAGCAACTGCGAAACGGGACTATATCGAAGATTAACTCTTCGCTTCGGAAATTATCCGGGGATCTGAAGACCACGTCAAGTGTTACTGAGCCTGTACAGTTGGCTTCTACACCTGGTATAACGCCTTTAAAGGTCATTCTTGTGGGTTTGATCCTTGAGGGATCTATGCCCATTTTCCGCACTGTGTCCTGATAAAGCAGGTTCAGGCTACTGCCGCCGTCCATGAGGACTCTTGTGAGGTGAAATCCATTGATGATTGGGTCGAGAACCAATGCGGCGAAGCCGCCATGGCGGATGCTAGTGGGATGGTCCCTTCGATCAAAGGTGATCGGGCAGGAGGACCATGGGTTGAACTTTGGGGCGACTGGCTCCATCGCGTATACGTCCCGCAGCGCACGCTTCCGCTCCTGCATGGGAATGTGGGTTGCATATATCATGTTCGCCGTCTGCACTTGTGGGGGAAAGCCCTTCTGTCCATTGTTGTTCGGCAGCTTGGGCTCTTCGTCGTCGCTGTGCAGCCCCTTGTCTCTGTTTTCGGCTCTTAACTTGCCTGCCTGCTTGAACACCCAACAATCCCTGTTAGTGTAATTGGCTGGCTTTTCGGGGGTGCCATGTATCTGGCACAAGCGATCGAGTATTCGGTCCAAACTGGACGGGCCCTGAGTATTCTTTTTGAATGGCTTTTTCCGCTGACCGGATTTATAGCCTCTGAATCCGGCATTGACTGCCGTCTCTTCATTGCTATCGCTGTTAACGCGGCGTTTTTGCTTATTCCGACATGTCCTGCCACTTTTGTCCTTGGTATTCGAATTACTAGGGTTCTTTGATAAGTTGTTACTGCGAGCCAGCCAGCTGTCTTCTCCCGCGCAAAAGCGGGTCATGAGTGCCGTGAGTGCTGCCAT
The DNA here is from genome assembly GCF_003073215.2 of Triticum urartu. Taxonomy (NCBI): domain Eukaryota; kingdom Viridiplantae; phylum Streptophyta; class Magnoliopsida; order Poales; family Poaceae; genus Triticum; species Triticum urartu. Next base: position 528,397,255 of record NC_053027.1, on the reverse strand, counting down.
GGATTTCGGCTTTTCCTGTCCCAGGTGCCGGGCAAGCCACTCGTTGCGGATGTTATGCTTGAAGGCTGCTAGGGCCTCTGCGTCCGGACAGTCGACTATCTAGTTTTTCTTTGTTAGGAACCGTGTCTAGAATTGTGTGGCTGATTCTTCTGGCTGCTGAATTATGTGGCTTAAGTCATCGGCATCCGGCGGCCGTACGTATGTGCCCTGGAAGTTATCGAGGAATGCGGCTTCCAGGTCCTCCCAAGAACCGATTGAGTCTGCTGGCAAGCTGTTAAGCCAATGCCGGGCCGGTCCTTTAAGTTTGAGCGGGAGGTACTTGATGGCGTGTAGATCATCGCCGCGTGCCATGTGGATGTGAAGGAGATAGTCCTCGATCCATACCGTCGGGTCTGTGGTGCCATCGTATGATTCGATGTTTACGGGTTTGAAGCCCTCTGGGATTTTATGATCCATTACTTCATTCGTGAAGCATAGCGGGTGTGAGGCGCCTCTGTACTGGGCTATATCACGACGCAGCTCGGAAGAGCTATGTCTGTTGTGTTTGGCCTAGCCGGATTTGTTGTATCCGGAGTGAAGATCATTGTCACATGCCGTAGGGCGCCTGCGCGATCCGTAGATCGATCTTGTTTGTCTTGCTTTATCCTCCAGTATGTCTCGCAAGTCGGGCGCATTTTCCCGTGCCTTAGTTGTGCGGCGTTGGGGCATGGCTTGGGTGGAGGGCTGAGCGGCCTCTCTGTCATGGCCACGGGGTGGCCGGTCTGCCATGTCATGCGCTGGTGATGTAGGTGCTTCCTCCTCTGATCGGGGTAGCAGCCTGTGCTTTGGGTAACTCTTGGAGGGGCGTTCGAGTTCATACTCTTCAGCCGCAAGGACTTCGGTCCATCTGTCAGCTAGCAAATCTTGGGCAGCTCTAAGCTGTTGCTGCTTTTTCTTGAGGCTGCTTGCCGTGGCTAAAAGCCTGCATTTAAAACGCTCTTGTTCAGCGGGGTCTGATGGTATGACGAAATCGTCGTCATCGAGGCTTGCCTCGTCTTCGGAGGGAGGCGTATAGTTATAATCCTCGACCACTTGGTCTGCCGCTCTCTCGTGAGGGCTGGCTTCTCCATATTCCTGTGCCGAATCTTGCTGAGGTGGGTGTTCTTCGGCACTGTCCGGGGTAGTATTATCTCCCGTGCCGGAATCACCATTTAGGCTTTGGCGGGATTTAGAGCGGCACCGCTGACGCTGGCGCTTTGGCTGTTTCTTGGGGGCGTTATCCCCCATTGTTCCATCGCCATCTCCATCTTTTGGAGTATCCACCATGTATATGTCATATGACGAGGTGGCTTTCCAGCGCCCTACAGGTGCTGGTTCCTGTTCGTCTCCTATATCGTCGTCCATGCCGTCGATGTCTTCGGAGCCGAAGTCAAGTATGTCGGTTAAGTCGTCGACAGTGGCTACAAAGTGGGTGGTGGGTGGGTTTTGAATTTCCTCACCGTCCGTATTCCACCCTTGCTGACCGTAGTCCGGCCAGGGCTCTCCTGATAAAGAGAGAGAGTTAAGAGAATTCAGGATGTCGCCAAAAGGCGAATGCTGAAAGATGTCCGCTGCGGTGAACTCCATTACCGGCGCCCACTCGGATTCGATTGGCAGGGGCGCGGGGGGATCGGAGTTCGGAGAGGAATCCGGCTCCTCGGAGTCACGGGCCATGCGGAGTGCGGGGCTGGAGTTCGTCTTGATCGCCTCTGAGGTCGCAGCCCCTGAGGCAGCGTCGAACCGCTGATCCTCGATCGGTGCAGTAGGTTCCGAATCAATGGTCGAAACCGATGCGTGTGTGGCCTCCAAGGCGCTGTTCGGCAGCAGAGCTATATCATGCCCATCGAGATAGTGCGACACACTAGGCTATGGCTCGAGTCCGTCGAAGATCAAGTCTCCGCGGATGTCAGCCGTGTAGTTTAGGCTTCCAAACCTGACCTGATGGCCAGGGGCGTGGCTTCCGATCTGCTCAAGGTGGCCGAGCGAATTGGCCCGCAGTGCGAAGCCGCCGAAGACGAAGATTTGTCCGGGGAGGAAAGTCTCACCCCGGACCGCATCGTTGTTGAAGATAGAAGGAGCCATCGGGCCTAAAGGCGACGACACAGAGGAACTCTCAATGAAAGCACCAATGTCGGTGTCAAAACCGGCGGATCTCGGGTAGGGGGTCCCGAACTGTGCGTCTAGGACGGATGGTAACAGGAGACTGGGGACACTTTGTTTTACCCAGGTTCGGGCCCTCTCGATGGAGGTGAAACCCTACTCCTGCTTGATTAATATTGAAGATATGGGTAGTACAAGAGTAGATCTACCACGAGATCAAGGAGGCTAAACCCTAGAAGCTAGCCTATGGTATGATTGTGTATGGAGTTGATCCTCTACGGGCTACAACCCTCCAGTTTATATAGACACCGGATAGGGTTAGGGTTACACAGAGTCGGTTACAATGGTAGGAGATCTTGAATATCGCATTGCCAAGCTTGCCTTCCACGCCAAGGAAAGTCCCATCCGGACACGAGACGAAGTCTTCAATCTTATATCTTCATAGTCCAGGAGTCCAGCTGAAGGTATAGTCCGGCTATCCGAACACCCCCTAATCCAGGACTCCCTCACCAGGCGATACCAGACTCTTTCATGTGCTCTCTTCGTGAGCCGGACACTCGGGACTTCTCGGGTCTACGGAACTATCTTCTGGCCTCGCCGGATCCGGAGAGGCCCTCCGCGGCGACACTTCGGGGTCGCCCGCTTCTGGAGCGGAGGAGTCCGGGGGAGGCGTTTCGCTCTCCATCATCTCTAGAAGAAGAACCCCCGAAGACGAACTCATTTGAGAGGGGCTGAGGCCCGAACTGCAAGATATATGCGGTGGTTGTTTTCTCACGGGAAAAAGATAGCATACTCTTATTATTAAAATATTTTGGACCACTTACGATTCGTTGGAGGGCAGATCCCCTCGCGGACTTTGTGCGGCAAAAGCACCCCCCGAGGCAGGACCCTCTGTGGGAGACTTCTTCTCCCGTTTGGAGGCTTCGGCTTCCGGATCCTCAGAAGCAGTCCTTTTCCTCCCCCGGTCGTCCTCCTTCGTGGAAACGCTCGTTCCCTCGGTCGGAGCGGGTAGCGATGGGGGCCCGCTGTGATGCCCCGAGACCGACACGCCAGGTGTCTTCCAGTTATTCGCTGTTGTTGCCATGTCATTCGCTTGCGTGTTGCATCTTGTCATGTCATCATGTGCATTACATCATCATGTTGTCAAAACTTGCATCCGTCCGGGTCTCCCCGTTCCTTTCGTTGTCCGTTCTGAGCCTAGACACACTTGCACGCGCCCACGGCACGTCCGAAATATTATTTTATAAGTGGCCGAAAAAGGTTCTCGGATTTGGTTGAAAGTTGGCGTGTGGTATTATTATAGTGTAGGTAGGCCGCCTGCCAAGTTTCATCGCATTCGGAGATCATTTGACGCCCAAACGATTAACTATAGCGATAATATAGTCGGTCAAACGTCGGACGTTTTCGGTGTCCGGAAACAGCCGTCGGGCTGCATTCCTCCTCTTTCCTCGCAGACCACCTCCTCTGTACACAGCCCACTATCCCCACCGGCAGCCCACCTACCCCTTCTCCGCTCCGGACTGTCAGATGGCGATCAAACGGTCCGAAAATGGCTTTAATCCCCCTCTCCTAACACTCCTGTCTATATATGGACGCCCTAGCCATCCAAATCGGGCAACCCTAGCCCCTATCTTCCCCGGCCTATCTCCAGGCACCACCCGCGCCTTTCTTTTCCATGCCGGCAACCACATCCGCCGGCACTTGGCGCGCAGAAGCCGGCAGCGCCGCCACCTGAGCCGCCGCTTCCTCCAACCGCGACGTGCCACGTCGCCAGCCCCAGCACCCCACGCCGTGGCCCGCCTAGGCCCAGGTCTGACCGGCTCAGGGTCGAACTGGGCCTTAAGGCGCGCCCCACCCCCGAGGCTCCCCGCCTCCACTTCGCCGCCCACTCCACGCCTCCCCGCCGGACTCCTTCGGCGCATTAGATCCAGCGCGCCGGCCTCGCATCGCCGGCCACCGGAGTGCCCTCGCCGGCGAACCCCAGGCCAGTGCCCCGTCGCCGTCTCCTTCTCCTCTCCTTTTTCCCTCCTCTCACTCCCCCGAGCTCATCTCTCTCTGCCTCCCATTCTGCAGTTCGTCAGGGGACCGCCGGAGTTCGCCGCTGCCACCCCAAGTCGCCGTCACCCCTCCTCCGGCTAGATCCGGACCCCTCTGCACCGGATCCATCCATCCCTGCACGGATCCGCCGCTCCACGTTCTTCTCCGCGCCTCCTCGCCGGCAAGTTCGCCGGAGTGCCTGCGACCATGGCCTCTGCGTCGATCGCACGTACCTGGGCCGCCTCCCCTTCAACTGTTGACTGCGGCCCAACCCACACCTTCCCACCGCACTGGGCCAGGCCCAATGTGAGGCCACTCCCGAGCGCCTTTTTTTCCTTCTGGTGGGCTAGCAGTTTCGGCCCGTGTGCTATGTTTTTTCCTGAGGAATGAATTTGTCCATTTATCCCAAATTGCCTGTTTTGCAGAAAAGCCCTCATACATCATGCATATCATATCTCACAAGCCGTGCATCCGAATTAAACAAACTTAACATGAAAGTTGCTTAGAATTGTGTGTAGTTTCATATTATGTCATTTTCATCTATGTTTAAAATGTTTAAAAAGTTGTTTGTTTAAATTTGCTTAAATAACTTGCTAAGATGATTTAATTCATAACTAAATAACCGTAACTCGGAATTTAATAAACTTTATATGTAAATGGGGTAGAAAAATGCCTAGTTTAACATGGTTACCTTACTTTGCATGTTTAACAACTCTAAAATATGGTTTAGGGCAGAACAGTACCAAACCTAATACATGCATATGGGGATTTACCGGAATTGTTGTTCGTTGCTTCCGGCCTCATTTAAACTTGACTAGATAGGTAGTTTCACTTTGCTTCACCCCCTTGCCATGTTAATCAACATTTAATATTGTTGGGTACATAAACGAGATCGAACTAAATAACTTGAATGTGGTGTTTGTCATTATGCATCCCGATGCATATTGAGCTCCACTTAATTTGTAGGATTGCTTCTGCACTTTGCCATGCCATGCTTCATTAAACCGGACATGCATCATACTCGATTGTGCATCATGCCATGATTATGTGATGGTTGTTTACTTTGCTGTTTGTTTCTTTCCGGGTTACTTCGGTTTCGTTCCAGAGTTGTGAGGATCCGTTCATCTACGTCCGTTTGTCTTCTTCATGGACTCGTTCTTCTTCCTTGCGGGATCTCAGGCAAGATGACCATACCCTCGAAATCACTTCTATCTTTGCTTGCTAGTTGCTCGCTCTTTTGCTATGCCTATGATGCGATACCTACCACTTGCTTATCATGCCCCCCATATTGTTGAACGAAGCCTCTAACCCACCTTGTCCTAGCAAACCGTTGTTTGGCTATGTTACCGCTTTGCTCAGCCCCTCTTATAGCGTTGTTAGTTGCAGGTGAAGATTGAAGTTTGTTCCTTGTTGGAACATGTTTAGTTGTTGGGATATCACAATATCTCTTATTTAATTAATGCATCTATATACTTGGTAAAGGGTGGAAGGCCCGGCCTTATGCCTGGTGTTTTGTTCCACTCTTGCCGCCCTAGTTTCCGTCATATCAGTGTTATGTTCCGGATTTTGCGTTCCTTACGCGGTTGGGTTATAATGGGAACCCCTTGACAGTTCGCTTTGAATAAAACTCCTCCAGCAATGCCCAACATTGGTTTTACCATTCGCCACCTGGCCTCTTTTTCCCTTGGGAGTCGTGCTCCCGAGGGTCATCATTATTTTAACCCCCCCGGGCCAGTGCTTCTCTGAGTGTTGGTCCGACCGAGTAGAGTGCGGGGCCACCTCGGGGCAACTTGAGGGTTGGTTTTACTCGTGGGATGTCTCATCTGAGTGTGCCCTGAGAACAAGATATGTGCAGCAACTATCGGGATTTGTCGGCACATTCGGGCGGTGTTGCTGGACTTGTTTTACCATTGTCGAGGATGTCTTGTAACCTGGATCCCGAGCCTGATCGGATTGTCTTGGGAGAAGGAATATCCTTTGTTGACCATGAGATCTTGTGATGGGCTAAGTTGGGACACCCCTGCAGGGTTATGAACTTTCGAAAGCCGTGCCCGCGGTTATGGGCAGATGGGAATTTGTTAATGTTCGGTTGTAGAAAACCTGAAGTTGACCTTAATTAAAATACACCAACCGCGTGTGTAACCGTGATGGTCTCTTTCCGGCGGAGTCCGGGAAGTGAACACGGTGTTGGAGTTATGCTTGACATAGGTTGTTCTAGGATCACTTCTTGATCATAGTTTCTCGATCGTGCCTTGCCTTCTCTTCTCGCTCTCATTTGCGTATGTTAGCCACCATATATGCTAGTCGCTTGCTGCAGCTCCACCTCATACCTTTACCTTACCCATAAGCTTAAATAGTCTTGATCGCGAGGGTGCGAGATTGCTGAGTCCCCGTGACTCACAGATACTTCCAAAACCAGCTTGCAGGTGCCAATGAGTCCGTGCAGATGACGCAACCAAACTCAAGGAGGAGCTCGATGAAGATCTTGTCCTTTGTGTTGTTTCGTTCTAGTTGATCAGTAGTGGAGCCCAGTTGGGGTCGATCGGGGACCTTGTCGCATTTGGGGTTCTTCTTTTATTTTAGTTCCGTAGTCGGACCTTGATTGTATTTGGAAGATGTAATGCTTTATTCATGTAATTGTGTGAAGTGGCGATTGTAAGCCAACTATGTATCTTTTCCCCTATTGTATTACATGGGTTGTTTGCGAATATTACCTCACTTGCGACATTGCTTTCAATGCGGTTATGCCTCTAAGTTGTGCTTCGAAACGTGGGAGATATAGCCGCATCGAGGGCGTAACACCCCCGTTCGCCCGTATTATCCTCCTCGGTATCTTCCTTCAAGGGTTCCGGGCAAGGTGCGACCTCGAGCATCTTCTCCAATACCGGATTTTCCAAACCCTTGGGGAGGGGAGCCAAACACCGAATCATCTTCGCCTTCGTTAGCCAGTCCTGGTCAAAAGGCGAAATCTCAAAAATAACCTCGAATAAAAGACAGTGTGTTCGGCTAGAGGATTTCCTACTTGTTCGGCAACGCGATTACTGCTCAGGCCCACGTCCTCGGTGATATCCGGACACTCCACTTGAGGTCCGAAGAATGACTTGTACATCTCCTCGTGCATCAGGCTGAGGAAACTTTGAATGGCATCTGGTCCCTCTGGGTTGAACTCCCAGAAGCGCAGGGGCCGACGTTTGCAAGGCTGGACTTGGCGAACCAGCATAACTTGTATTGCCACAACCAAATTGAAATCTCCCTCGAAGAGATCTCGGATGCGGCTTTGCAGTATAGGAACGTCCTTGGCTGGACCCCAGCTCAGACCCCTGCTAATCCATGACATCAGTTGTGGTGGAGGGCCCGAGCAGAAAGTGGGGGCAACCGCCCACTTGGTACTTCTAGGTGCAGTGATGTAAAACCACTCCCGTTGCCATAATTCGGGCACCTCTGGAAAGGAACCTCTCGGCCATGGAGCTCCTGCCATCTTGCCTATTGATGCACCTCCTCACGCTGCTTGTTGCCCCTCGATCATCTTCGGCCTTACTTCAAAAGTCTTGAGCCACAGGCCAAAGTGAGGGGTAACGAGGAGAAAGGCCTCACACACGACAATATATGTCGTGATGTGGAGAAAAGAGTCCAGGGCTAGATCGTGGAGATCTAACCCGTAATAGAACATCAAGCCCCTGACGAAAGGATCCAGAGTGAGGCCTAGACCTCGGAGGAAGTGGGAGGCGAACACAACATTCTCATTGGGTTCGGGAGTAGGGACGACCCGCCCTTTAGCAGGCAGCCGATGCGAAACCTCAGCGGTCAGATATCTGGCCTCCCTCAACTTCTTAATGTCCTCTTCCGTAACGGAAGAGGGCGTCCATCGGCCTTGAAGGCTAGATCCGGACATGGTTGAAGGTCCGGAGCACCCAACCTGAGCTTTGGGTGTTAGAACTCGAGGCGGGGGAATGGTTTGGTTGAACAAGGGAGGGAAAAAGCGAAAACCTTATCCCCTTATAAAGAGGGTGAATATCAAGCATCCTCTCCGTAGCCGTTTAGGACTTACCTATAATCTAGGAGTCGTAGACACGGTTGGGTTACCCATGAACCGCATTAATGAGATTCCCGTAATTAGGGGAACACAATCTCCACTTCGGCAAGACGTGTCAAGAAACCGCCTCGCATTATGTGGAGCGGGTTAATAGAAACGGTTTGAATAATCACCGGGCCATGACATGACATCATACTGTCAAAATAAACCAGCAAATTAGATCGGAGGAAAAATTATTCTCTCTGCGGTGGAATGTGGAACTTATTTTGCAGGGTCGGACACTATCCTCATATTCAACTTCTTCTGTAATGTATTCGGAGAAGGAACCCGCCTTGCAATGCCGAAGACAACTGCGCGCCGGACTCGTCATCATTGAAGCCTGGTTCAGGGGCTACTGAGGGAGTCCTGGATTAGGGGGTCTCCGGACAGCCAGACTATCTCCATTGGCCGGACAGTTAGACTATGAAGATACAAGATTGAAGAATTCGTCTCGTGTTCGTATGGAACTCTACTTGGCGTGGAAGGCAAGCTAGGCAATACGTATATGGATATCTCCTCCTTTGTAACCGACCTTGTGTAACCCTAACCCTCTTCGGTGTTTATATAAACCGGAGGGCTTTAGTCCGTAGGACAACAATCACAGCATACAATCATACCATAGGCTTGCTTCTAGGGTTTAGCATCTCTGATCTCATGGTAGATCTACTCTTGTAACACCCATATCTTCAATATTAATCAAGCAGGACGTAGGGTTTTACCTCCATCAAGAGGGCCCGAACCTGGGTAAACTTCGTGTCCCTTACCTCCTATTACTATCCGGCCTAGACGCAAAGTTCAGGACCCCCTACCCAAAATCCGCCGGTTTTGACACCGACACCCCCATTCCCAGAACGCCGACAGTAGCCCCCGGTCCCATGGCGCGCGCGGGCTTGGCTAAGCAGAGAAGCGAAGGGGCAAGCATGCGGCCTTGGGTGCCGTGTGGCGATTGATTGGATGTGGGCGTTTGCACTTCCCACGACGCCTCGGCAACTGCACAACTTGACAAGAGGGGGTGCCCTGGCCAAGCTTACTTGCCCCGCTCTCGTCCGTCTTTCCCTAGATCCCCTTTCTCATTCTCCTTCTTCTTGCTCCCGAAATCCTCCAGATCCGTCTTAATCCTTCGCAACCGGCACGCCATGGCACCTCGTAAGTCCCCGGCTGATGCTTGGTACTCGCCGGCCCTGGATTCCCCGAATTTGTCGGAGAAGAACCTCGCCCTCGCGCGCCTGATGATGATGGCGCAGGGCAGCGAGGGGGCGACCGTGCTCAAGGTCGGCTCCGACCAGCCTGAGGGCAAGGGGAGCACCTTCTACCCGTTCTTCGTGAGCGCCATTGTCGCCGGTCTGGTGCCTCCTTTCTCTGTGTTCTTCGATGCCATCCTCTGCCAATACAACTTGAAGGCTCTGCATCTCCACCCCAATTCTGTCCTTCTCCTGGCGATTTTCGCCTACTATTGCGAGGCTCATGTTTGTGTGAAGCTCTCAGTGGCCTTGTTGCGCCCCTTTTTCTCCCTCCGGGTTTCTGGCGCTCAGGTCTCTGCATGCGCTTTCATTGCATATTCCAGCTCCAACACCATCTCGAATCCTGGGAAGAGGATTGAAGGCTACCGGAGCAAGTGGGTCATGATGGATGTCCGGCGCCTACACCCTCATCTGGTATTGCCCACAGGGCAACCTAAGTCCGTTGACACATGGTCCCGCGCGGAGCTCGTCGACCCTCGCGTGAAGGCAGTGTTGAGGAGGATGAACGCGGACCTGAGGCCAAGCAACTCGGAGGCGGCGAAGCTGACCGGGGCCACGCTCCTCAGGGAGTTCTTAGAGCATCGGGTGGCTCCGCTCCAGGAGCACCCGCTCCCACTGTGGAGGCTTGGAGGAGCAGACGCCGCCCTGCGCCTGAGCTTCAGGCCCTGACCGACGAGGATCTGGCTGCGGCCCTCCATTCCTTGGTTGGGGGAGACGTGGCGAGCCCGGTGGGCGCCCCCGTCCTCCTGTTCCTTCGTGACGACTAGGAGCAGGTGGTGAACGCCATGCCCACCTTCAACGGTGAGGGGCTTGTGCTCGCAGCAGCTCCCGAAGATCTGGCGGTCTTGGCAACGGTGAACTTGTCCTCCGGCAATTCCAGCGGCGGAGAGGAGGAAGAAGAGGCGGAGGAGGAAGCGCCCGACTCAGTGGAGACTGGCGAGGATTGGGGGGAGTCCTTCCCTCGGCGCAGGTCCCAGGCCCTCCGCTCCATGTCGGACGACGACGAGGCCGGCGCCGGGCAAGGAAAGGAGGGCTCTTCCTCGGTCACGAGGAAGGGCAGGACGAGCTTGGTTCCCCTAGGGTCTGCTCTGGTCCCTGGGGGGCCCAAGGCCAGCTACATCCCTCCTGACGCGCCTTCTACTTCCGGGCCCCCCAAGGCTGAACCCCGCTGCAGGCTCTCGGGCTTCAAGTTTGGCCGGAGGTTGCTTGAGTCCACAGACGACGTCCAGTAAGTGCTTGATTTGTGCTCTGCTTGGTTTCTACCGCTGGGGCTTGATGTTTGCGCTCTTTTACCAGGCCGGCACTTGCGGCCAAGAGGTTGAAGGAGGCTTTTGCGGCGCTGCTTGGGGCGAATCCATCTGCCGGGGCGACGCCTTCGGCTGTTGGGGGAGAGGGCAGCGAGGCCCGCGCCTCTCCGACCCAACCGCCCTCGCGAGGCCAACTGGGCACCCCAGCGAGGAGTTAGCCCCCGTGGCCCCGCTGGACCTGGAGTTGACTGTGCCCGACGCTGCGGCCTGTGCGGCCAAGGCTCAGGAGGTCCCTTCCTGCCAAGCCGTGGTCACGCTGCCATCTTCTCCGCCTGCTCCACAGGTTCTTGTCTCTTCTGCTCCCTCCGCGGCTGTTGTGGACCAGGTTGCCAATGAGCTGAGCCAATTGCGGGAGGATCTCCTGAGTGCGGACCCTTGTCTGGTGGCCGGGCGCCTGGAGTTAGCCTCTGGCTGGGCTAGTTCTGCTGCCTCCGTCCGAGCGGTGTTGAGCCAGGCCGTGTCGTCCTCCGACGAGGAGAGGCGGGCTGCCGACCAAGCCAAGGCCGCTCGCGATGCAGCCCTGGGCGACGTTGCAACTGCCCAGGGCCGCTGCAAGGCGCTTGAGGCCAAGCTGCGAGGCCTGTGCGACGAGCTCGCCAAGGAGGAGCGCAGCCGCCAGGAGAAGGAGAAAGAGATGAAGGCTAGGGAGGCCGCCGCCAAGGACCGGGACGCCAAGCTTGATGACCGCCACCGCCGACTGGAGACGCTGGAGTGGTCGCTGAAGGCAGAGAGGACCGAGATGGACGCCAAGGCGAAGGTCCTGACGGAGGAACGGGTGGCCTTCGCGGAGCTGGAGAAGAAGGCTCGAGGCATACTGAGGATGCTGTATGAGAGCGGCCTGGAGGAGCCATTGGCTGGTGCGGAGGACGACCCCGCCAAGCTGCTCCCCTTCCTGGTTGATGCGCTTGAGGACGTCGCAGACGGCCTTGGCCCCACGGTCGAGGCCGAGGAGCGTGCCCTGTCTTCTGTGGCGCTGACACATGTCCTCAGCCATGTCTACCTGCGCGACCCCAACGTCAACTTCGACAGCCTGCTGGAGCCCGTGAGCGGCGACCATGCCGCTGCCGCCGCTGAGGCTGTGAGGGGCCGAGCCGAGGTTTTGCTGGGGAAGTTCTGCTCCCCCAGTGTCCTGCCCGGGCGCGGTGCCGCCGGCCTTGCGACCTCGAGAGGGGAAGCCGTCCAGCGTGACTCCACCACTGGTGACGGCATTACTGGGGAGTGATCCCTTCGCGACTTCCATCCTGTTTTATTCCTGCACAGGCACCATGCCTCACGGAGGCGTTAAAACTTGTGTTTGGCATTGTGGAACAATCTTATGGCTTGTAATATTTGCTTTGTATTTCCCGGAATTTGCATTTTCCTCTCCTACTTGCTTATGCTCTACGTCGTCAGGGCCCGGCCCCACGCGTACCTCACCCAGCGTTAGCCCCGTCCGGAAACCAAGGATGGGACTAAGGAGTGAGGGGCTACGTGGCAAGTTAGGCTGCTGAGTCGCGATGCTCAGGAGTCCCCCTTGACGTGCGAGCAACAAGTAGGGAAGGGGGGAGCGAGGAGTGGATTGATCGTTCTACGTCAGCAGGGCCCGGAGCCGCGCGTACCTAACCCAGCGTTAGCCCCGACCGGAAACCAAGGACGGGACTAAGGAGTGAGGGGCTACGTGGCAAGTTAGGCTCCTGAGTCGCGATGCTCAGGAGTCCCCCTAGATGCTTAAAAGGGTTTCGTACCTTGGCTCCTCTCAGGGAGTGGCGCGCGACGACCAGGTCCAAGGGACCTGGCTGGGTGGCGTGCGCTCGGTTGAGGCCCGGGCGTAGCCCCCGTGTCCAGTCCCCTCGCGCGGCACTCCCGAGGGGAGGCGTTGCGATGGTGCCAGACACTGAGCTCTGGGCTCCCTGAGGTTGGTACGGCCGTGGGCCGCCCTCAGTTGTTTATCACCAGCGCGGAGCATAGCGCTTCCGTATGTGTACGGGCATAGCCGCTCCTCGGCAGTGTCGTCAGCCAGCGCGGAGCATGGTGCTTCCACTAGTGCGTGGGAGGGGGATCCCCTCCGGGAAGAGCCCCCGGGGCGTGTACAGCCCCGCCCTGACACGTGGCCGGCACGGTAGGGCTAGGAGAAGTGTATCTGGGCACCCGTGAGTCAGTGCGGGACTCATGAGGCCCTACCTCGAGGCGGGTTGCGCCTGGCTCTGGGCCTTTATCAATTGGTGTGTTCCTGCAGGGTTGTTAGAATGCAAATGCTCTACGTCCTCAGGTCCCGGCCCCCGAGCGAACTCAGCCGCTGCTGGTATGACAGGTCGCCATGCCGTGGGTCAAGGCCAGGGGGTGAGGGCTGGAGGGCCAGTAAGAGCCCATGAGTCGCGATGCTCAGGTGCCCCCCCTTTTAACATGCAAGCGCTTTGCATGACGACAAGCAGTAGGTGATAATTATGGGAATCAGATTAAGCACGAAAGAACAACTTCATCCTAGGGTAAATGCTGGAAAAGCAACTGTCGCTGGTCGGGCCCGAGCCGTGTGGGGATGATGCAGCCCGAGGGGCGCCCCCAAGAAGGTAAATAAAGAGCACAAACAAAATGGATACATGCCGCGGGGACGGACCCACGCGGCCTGGGAATGGTGCAGCCCTATGGGCGCTCCCAGCTGAAAGTAGAACTCTGAAAGAGGTCACCTGGTGCTGTTGAAGATGAAGTGATGCTGAGGAAGTGAGCGATGCGTGGTGAAGACGTCGGCCCTCATGAGCCCCCAGGCCCATGGGCCTCGGGAGGCTCCGGCGGCACTTGCAGGTCTTAGGGGACCATCGCCACCTTCGCCAAGACCGCATGATGCCTGACCTCCTGAGCCTGTAGAATGCTCCTCAACAGGCGCTGATGTGTGGTGACCGCGCTCGGCAGGACGAAGGGCATGCGAACGTAGCTGTGAGGTGATCCCACGCAGCACCCTACGGCCGAAGGCCATAGGCGCTCGAGGGATGCAGCTTGGTTGAGCCCTGGTACATTGACGCAGACGCGTAGTCCTCCATCCTCGCCCGGATGTGGGGCCACGGTAGGTAAGCGGCGGCTGCCGCGCATGACTCTGGACTCTTGTAGCTCATGGGTGTTCCTTGCGATGAACTCCTGGGGGTTTGGTCTCCTTTGACTTGTACCTTCCTGAGGGAAGCGTGCTTGAAAGCACCCCTCAAAGTGGTGCCCGAGCGCCTCCCCCGCGACCCTGGCAAGGTCGGCAGCTCTCCAAGAGAGAGCCCCTGAGCCCTACCTGAGGAGGGTGCCGGGCGCGCCTTCCTATGCGCGAGAGGGCGGCACTCCTGATCGGGCGCGAATCCTGACGTAATACCTCCGGAGGTGCCTGCTTCCTTATGGCTTGGGCCAGGTGAGGTCTTCTTCTTCTTGAGGGTCGCCTCGGGAGGCCTCCCGCTCCTGCAATCTGGGTCTTCGATTGCTGCGGCTTGGAACGCACGCACGAGCGAGCACACTATGTCCCTTTCTTCACAGGGTAAGGTGATGACTCCACTGCTTCCTGGCATCTTGAGGATATTGTAACCATGGTGAGTCACTGCCATAAACTTGGCCAGGGCTGGGTACCCGAGGATGGCGTTGTACAGCAGGCGGATGTGAGCGACGTTGAAGTTGATGAGCTCAGTGCGGTAGTTGTTGCGTTGCCCGAAGGTGACCAGAAGGCGAACCTGCCCAATTGGAACAGTGGAATCATCGGTGACTCCTGAGACAGGCCTGGTCGGCTGAAGCTGGTCGTACGACACTTGGAGATTGTCGAACGTCTCTACGGATAGGACGTTGAGTCCTGCCCCGCCATCGATGAGGGTCCTGGTGACCTGCACGTTGCTGATGACTGGGGAGCAAAGCATCGGGAGGACTCCGTCCGTTGCCACACACTTGAGCTGGTCTGCGGAACTGAAAGTGATCGCGCACGAAGACCACCTGAGAGGGCGCATGGCCTCAAGCTTGGGAAGGACTGCATTCACCTCGCGAACAAACTGCTAGAAGATGCGCTATGAGGCTGGGGCCTGTGCGCCGCCCAAGATGCAAGCAATTGCACGCAGATCTTGGAAGCCCCCAGCCCCATCGTCATGGTGTTGGTCTTCGTTCCTCCTTGGTGGAGGCGGCAGAGGAGGGAGGCCTGCGTTGCCGTTCGGGTGGCCCTCACGAGGCTGGTCCCTCCAGCTTCCCTCGCGAGGCTGATCCTGCGAGTGGTCCTCACGAGGGCGATCACGCCATCCCTGGCGAAGGCTACGGTCTTCCCATCGTCCGCCACCTCTTCCTCCTCCTCGGCCATAGCCCCTGTCGTTGCGCTCTGGGCGTCGGCCGATTCGACCATCTCGCACGGCTCTGAGTTCTTGACATTCCTTGGTGTTGTGGGTGTGGAGGTCGTGGTACACGCAGTACCGTCCGCCCTTGGATGACTCAGGCTGATCCCTGCCTCGCTTGGTGTCTGGTTCCGCTGCTAGTACGGCAGCCCCCTTGCGCTTCACGTCCTTGGCCTTGAGCTTCTTTTCTTCCGGGTCGGTAGCCGAGACCTCGAGGAGGGAGAGACGCCCTTCCTCAGCCCTGGCGCACTTGGTCGCCAAGTTGAACAACTCCAGGGATGTGCACAGGTCTTCATGGATTGCTAGCTCTTCCTTCATCTTGACGTCGCGCACGCCGTCGGAGAAGGCTAAGATGATAGCTTCTTCAGTTACCTTGGGGATCTTGACGCGAGCGTAGTTGAAGCGCTGGATGTACTTCTGCAGGGTTTCTCTTGGCTATTGCTTGATGCGGCGCAGGTCACACACGGCCGGGGGCCGGTCGCGAGTGCCCTGGAGTTGGCGATGAAGCGGGTGCGCATCTCGCTCCAGGAGGAGATCGTGCCGGGAGCCAGGTTCAGGAGCCAGGTGCGGGCGCCGTCCTTGAGCGCCATGGGGAACCAATTCGCCATGACCTTTCCGTCTCCATTGGCGGCTACGATGCCCAGCTCGTAGAGCTGCAGGAACTCCGCGGGGTCCGCTGTGCCATCGTAGCGGGGAGGGAGGTCAGGTTTAAACTTGCTTGGCCATGTGATGCCACGCAGCTCGAGGGTGAAGGCGAGGCAGCCCGCCGTGGTCACCGGTGCCCTTTGCTGGTGCTGGACTTGTTCTCGCGGGTCACCACGCGCCGCCACAGGGAGCAGCGCGGGGTCTTGTCGTGGAGGCGCCGGGGCGCGATCTTGGCGTGCCGGCGCTGGGAGCGCGCGAGCACCTTCCCGGGGACGTGGGTTCTCTTGGCAGCTCCCTTCTTGTGGCGCAGGCACCGGACCTGGAGGGTCCCGCCCTAGGGCTGCACGCCTTGGAGCCAAGGCACCTTCTTGGGGAGGAGGCAGCGGAGGCGCCTCCTGATCCTCGCCCCCTGCATGGGACGGAGGGCGAGGCAGCGAGAGGGACTGCAAGGGGGAGCCGCCGGCGGCACTGACGAGCTCGGTGATGCGGGCGAGCCAGTCCTCATAGAGGTCGTCGACGGTGCGATGGTGCAGGAGCTCCCGCGCCAAGAGCAGTGAGGCATGCACATCCATGGGTGCGCGACGGGCGTGGGACAACGAGCCAGCTGGAGTCAGCGACGAGGTGGCGGTGCGACCATCCTGCCGCACCGAAGGATGCTGGGACGAGGCCTGCTGCTCGTTCCCCGCCGGGCCGGTGGCAGCGTTGGCGGCGGGCGGCAGGGAACAAAGAGGGGGCCGCCGATGGGGGCCATCTGGGCGACGCAAGTGGCGCGAGCAGCCCGGCGCTCGGCGCGAGCCCGACGAGCGTCAGCCATGGGCACGACGGAACGTCACACGCGAACAGCAGAAGAAAGGTTCCGGCGCACCCCTACCTGGCGCGCCAAATGTCGGATTTCGGGTTCCGGCAGTCCCTTGAGGTTCGAACACTGGGGTGCGCGTGAAGATCTCTCCCCTACCGATCTGCGTCTGATCCTCTCATGCGAACTAAGATGAAAATGGTGAACAACACAAGAGACACGGGGTTTATACTGGTTCGGGCCCCCGTTGTGGTGTAATACCCTACTCCAGTGTGCGGTGTGGTGGATTGCCTCGGGGGCTGATGATGGACAGTACAAGGGAAGAACAACCTCGTGAGGGGTGTTCTTGAGCTGGTGCGGTGTGTTCTACTTAGTCTCTACTTGGTTCTCCTCCGTTTTTCGAACCAAACGAGGAGCAGAAGGAAATCATAAGTAGTTTTGAGTAAGGTATTTTCTGCAAGCACGGAAATTATCAGTAACATATAGTTTTGTGATAAGGTAATTTGTAACGGGTAACAAGTAATAAAAGTAAATAAGGTGCAGCAAGATCGCCCAATCCTTTTTGTAGCAAAGGACAAGCCTGGACAAACTCTTATATAAAGGAAAGCGCTCCCGATGACACTTGGGAATTATCGACAAGCTAGTTTTCATCGCGTTCATATGATTCGCGTTTGGTACTTTGATAATTTGATATGTGGGTGGACCGGTGCTTGGATACTTCCCTTACTTGGACAAGCATCCCACTTATGATTAACCCCTATTGCAAGCATCCGCAACTACAAAAGAAGTATTAAGGTAAACCTAACCATAGCATGAAACATATGGATTCAAATCAGCCCCTTATGAAGCAACTCATAAACAAGGTTTTAAGCTTCTGTCACTCTAGCAACCCATCATCTACTTATTATTTCCCAATGCCTTCCTCCAGGCCCAAACAATGGTGAAGTGTCATGTAGTCGACGTTCACATGACACCACTAGAGGAAAGAAAACATACATCTCATCAAAATATCGAACGAATACCAAATTCACATGACTACTTATAGCAAGACTTCTCCCATGTCCTCGGGAACAAATGTAACTACTCACAAATCATATCCATGTTCATAATCAGAGGGGTATTAATATGCATAAAGGATCTGAACATATGATCTTCCACCAAATAAACCAACTAGCATGAACTACAAGGAGTAATCAATACTGCTAGCAACCCACGTGTACGATCTGAGGTTTTGAGACAAAGATTGGATACAAGAGATGAACTAGGGTTTGAGATGAGATGGTGCTGGTGAAGATGTTGATGGAGATTGACCCCCTCCCGATGAGATGATCGATGGTGATGATTTCCCCCTCCCGGAGGGATGTTTCCCCGGCAGAACAGCTCCGCCGGAGCCCTAGATTGGTTCCGCCAAGGTTCTGTCTCGTGGCGGTGCTGCTTCATCCTTGTCGGTGTTCTGAGAACGGGGGTCCCCAGACTTGCCTACCTGCGGCCCATGGCATGGTTGTGTTCGCAGGCCTGTACGGCCCATCTTCATCGACAAGGAACCAAGACCCTCGCGAGGGGCCAAGCCTTGCGAGGCGGACGATGCAAGACCTCCTCAGGAGCGGCCTCACCAGGCTGCCTCGCGAGGAGCAGAGATATCAAGGCGGGGTGAACCTCGCAAGGCTTTCGTGACGTAAGCCGTGACGATTGACACCAGGCGGGCGCCAGGCGGGCGCCAGCGTGCGCAGTGTCCTTGCTTCCTCTTTTGTGCTAAGGGGGTAAGCGCAGGCGCGGAGTACTGAGGCATCAAGAAAAGGTTTCCATATTTGTGCAACCAGACCAAGACCCGCAGGACGGCAGGACGGAGGTCACCGAGGAGCCCACGACGGCGTCATCACCAGAACCTTTGGCAGGCGAAGACCAGCTTTTGTCAGGATAGCTCGTACTAGTTGTCCCCATTCAAATCGGCCGCCATTGTTGGCTCCCTTCCCACTCAATATTTGGGAAGAGGTCCAGGGCCTCTATAAATAGGACTAGCCACCACAAGTAGAGGAAGAGGAGAAGAAGGGAGACCGGATCAAGAGCCAACCCTTAGCCACACCGAACACAAGAACACCTCAACCTCAAGAGGCTGTTTTTCCCCTTGTACTGTTCATCATCAGCCCAAGAGGCAATCCACTACCACCACACTGGAGTAGGATATTACACCACAACGGTGGCCCGAACTAGTATAAATCTTGTGTCTCTGCATTGCGAGTGCGCCGAGTTCGTCCGCGAGACCTTAGCGAGCTAGGACGTAGATCCATAGAAGGGAAAGAACTTCGCGCGCACCCCTTTGCACAAAAGGGGAAACAAGGACACTGCACAGGCCGGCGCCCGCCTGGCGCCCGCCTGGTCTCGATCGTCATGGCTTGCGTCATGGGATCCTCGCGAGGTACCCCTGCATTGATCTCTCCGCCTCCTCGCGAGCCTGCCTGATGAGGCTGCCTCTGAGGAAGCTTCCTGTCGTCTGTCCCGCGAGGTTTGGCCCCTCGCGAGGGTCTTGAGCTTGGGCTGATGAAGATGGGCCGCGCTGGGCCCCTTCCTGAGCCACGCCGTAGGCAGGCAAGTCTGGGGACCCCCGTTCCCAGAACACCGACAAACGGGGCCAGGGGGCTCCAAGCGCTGGCCCCCACCCTGCGGCAGGTGCGATGGCCACCCAAATTCAGGCCGGAGATGCCGCCGCGCTGCGATGGCGCGGCAGACTCGATGGCTTTCCTGTTGGCATACGAGGAGGCCGTCCTCGAGGCCGGAGCGACGAGAAGGTCATGGCCAACTGGCTTCCCATGGCCCTTGCGGGCGAGCCACGCGCCTGGTTGGTCAACCTCCCCGGATCCACGGTAGCATCTTGGGGGAACTCCACGACCTCTTCACTGCTCGCTACGCGGTACCGACGCACCACGCAGTTGTGGCCTTGCTGGGCAGCTCCCAAGCACCGCCTTCAGATCGCCACGTCAAGCCATTCCTCCGCCAGATCGGTGCCGCTTCCAAGCGCCCGGGGGCTCCGCCGAGCTGGGCTGCGCCGGAGGCCGACCTCACCTTCACCTCAAAGGACCACACCGACTCCACTGCCAGCTCGGGCATGCTCCCAATGCTCTACACACCCACCATTTGCAACGTGGCTGTTACCAAGACCCTCATCAATGGTGGTGCCGGCCTCAATTTGCTCTCTGTGGAGGCCTTCAGCCTTCTTCACGTGCCACTCGAGCGGCTCATCTTCAGCAAGCCTTTCTGAGGAGTTGGTGGTGGCACTGCCTGCTCTCTAGGACAGATCCGCCTTCCCGTCACCTTCGGCACGCACAACAACTACCGCACCGAGCTGATCCACTTCGACATCGCCCGCATCAGTCTCCCGTACAATTCCATTCTCGGGTACCCGACTCTGGCCCAATTCATGGCAGCGACTCATCCGGCCTACAACCTCATGAAGATGCCTGGGAGCAAGGGCGTCCTCACTGTCAAAGGGGACGCCAAGGAGGCCCTAACGGCACTCAAGCTCATCCTCAAAACCGCCGCGACGGCGCAGCCTGCTGACGCGGGCACCTCCGACCAAGAGAGCTGTACCGACCAAGAAGCAGTTGTTCACACAAGACAAGGCCGAAACCAAGCATGTGCCAGTCAATGAGGACGGGCCTCCAAGAGGCACCTTTACCATAGGTGCCGGCCTCGGCCCAGGTCAAGAGGGAGCATTGGTGAAGTTCTTGCGTGTGATCAAGGATATATTCGCGTGGGAGCCCAATCAGCTGGTAGGTGTCTTGAGGGAAGATTCAGCATCATCTAAGGGTATGCCCCAATGTACGCCCCGTGAAGCAGCGGGCAAGACGACAGTCCATTGAGAAGCAGGCCTTCATCGTCCAAGAGACCCGCAAGCTGGAGGCGGCGGGTGCCATTCACGAGTTTCGATATCCTGAATGGCTGGTGAACCCGGTCGTAGTACCAAATAAAGGCGGGAAGGAACAGATGTGCGTCGACTTCACCAACCCATGCATCGATTAGATCGTCGAGTCCACCGCCGAGTGCGACCTGTTGTGCTTCCTGGATGCATTTTCAAGATATCACCAGATCAAGATGGCGGTAGAAGATGTGGAGAAGACAGCCTTCCTGACCCCATGTGGGGTGTACTGCTACACCTGCATGCCTTTTGGACTGCGCAACGCGGGCACAACCTTTCAGCGACTGATGCACATCGCCCTGGGGCGGCATCTCGGGAGAAACACAGAGGCCTACGTCAATGACATTGTGGTGAAGTCTTGAGAAGCGAGGACCTTGATTCAAGACCTGGAGGAGAACTTCGTGAGCCTGCGCCAAGTGAACTTGCGGCTTAACCCGGAGAAGTGCGTGTTTGGCGTCCCTTCCGGCAAGCTGCTGGGCTTCCTCGTGTCCCACAGAGGGATCGAGGTGAATCTAGAGAAGATAAAGGCCATCGAGGACATGAGCCCGCCGTGGACCCTTAGGGAGATGTAGAAGCTGGCTGGTCGGGTAACTGCGTTGGGGAGCTTCATCTCCAAGATAGGGGAATGCGCCCTACGCTTCTTCAAGCCAATGACAAAGAAGGGCCCATTCGACTGGACCCAGGAGGCCGACTGAGGGAGTCCTGGATTAGGGGGTGTTCAGATAGCCGGACTATACCTTCAGCCGGACTCCTGGACTATGAAGATATAAGATTGAAGACTTCGTCCCGTGTCCGGATAGGACTTTCCTTGGCGTGGAAGGCAAGGTTGGCGACATGATATTCAAGATCTCCTACCATTGTAACCGACTCTGTGTAACCCTAACCCTATCCGGTGTCTATATAAACCGGAGGGTTGTAGTCCGTAGGGGATCAACTCCATACACCACAATCATACCATAGGCTAGCTTCTAGGTTTTAGCCTCCTTGATCTCATGGTAGATCTACTCTTGTACTACCCATATCATCAATATTAATCAAGCAGGAGTAGGGTATTACCTCCATCGAGAGGTCCCGAACCTGGGTAAAACAAAGTGTCCCCTATCTCCTGTTACCATCCGGCCTCGACGCACAGTTCGGGACCCCCTACCCGAGATCCGCCGGTTTTGACACCGACATTGTTGCTTTCATTGAGGGTTCCTCTGTGTCGTCGCCTTTAGGCCCGATGGCTCCTTCGATCTTCAACGACGATGCGGTCCGGGATGAGACTTTCCTCCTCGGACAGATCTTCGTCTTCGGCGGCTTCGCACTGCGGGCCAATTCGCTTGGCCACCTTGAGCAGATCGGAAGCTACGTCCCTGGCCATCAGGTCAGGTTTGGAAGCCTAAACTACACGGCTGACATCCGCGGAGACTTGGTCTTAGACGGATTCGAGCCACAGCCTAGCGTGCCACACTGTCTCGATGGGCATGATATAGCTCTGCCGCCGAACAGCGCCTTGGAGGCCGCACACGCATCGGTTTCGACCATTGATTCGGAACCTACTGCACCGATCGAGGATCAGCGGTTGGATGCTGTCTCAGGGGCTGCGATCTCAGAGGCGATCGAGCCGAACTCCAGCCCCGCACTCCGAACGACCCATGACTCCGAGGAGCCGGATTCCTCTCCGAACTCCGAGCCCCCCGCGCCCCTGCCAATCGAATCCGAGTGGGCGCCGGTAATGGAGTTCACCGCAGCGGACATCTTTCAGCATTCGCCTTTCGGCGACATCCTGAATTCTCTTAAAGTCTCTCTCTTTATCAGGAGAGCCCTGGCCGGACTACGGTCAGCAAGGGTGGGATACGGACGGTGAGGAAATTCAAAACCGACCCACCACCCACTTCGTAGCCACTGTCGACGATCTAACCGACATGCCTGACTTCGGCTCCGAGGACATCGACAGCATGGATGACAATGGAGATGACATCGACGAACCAACGCCCATAGGGCATTGGACAGCCACCCCATCTCACGATGTGTACATGGTGGACACCCCTAAGGGAAACAACAACGAAGAAAAAGGGGATAGGACGAGTGATCGACCCCCCAAAATGCAATCAAGGCGTCGGCACAAACGCCGGCCCAAGCCCCGCCTCGACAAAAACCCAGCCATAGAGCAGGACGAGCCGGTCAATGATGAACAGGCCTTAGAGCAACCGTCCGAACAGGGCAACATGGATAGAAAAACCAAAGATCCCTCCCCCGGAAAAAACGGCATTCCGAACGACCGCACGCCAAATAAACCTATGAAGCAGAAGAATCTCCATGAGAGGCTCGTTGCAACCGCATGCAGCCTAAAAAAGCAGAAGTGGAAGCTAAAAATAGCGGAAGATGCACTCCGGATCAGATGGAGCAAGGTAATCAATGCCACAGATAAGTACGGCGACAGTCACCGCACTAAAAGCTATCCAAAAAGAAAGCTACTGCCTGAATATGACAAAGAGGCCTCAGAGCTCTCGTATTCAAAAAATGAAAAAGCCACACGGTCGGATAGACGACCCCATAAGGCAACAAGCGGCGCCGCACCTAAATCGGCATGCGACCCTCCTAAGGATTCGCATCATGGCCCAGTCAGGTCCATTTATGGGCCAAGAAAGCAAGCTCTCGTAAGCAACGCTACGAAGCCATCATCAGAATCCGGCATACCCAAATACAGGGGTGTCGCACACCCCCTATGTTTTACCGATGAGGTCCTAGACTATGAATTCCCAGAGGGATTCAAACCCGTAAGCATAGAGGCATACGATGGAACAACAGACCCTGGAGTCTGGATCGAGGATTATATCCTCCACATTCACATGGCTAGAGGAGATGATCTCCACGCCATAAAATATCTACCCCTTAAGCTTAAAGGGCCAGCCCGGCATTGGCTTAAAAGCCTTCCCGAAAACTCAATTGGAAGCTGGGAAGAGCTCGAGGATGCTTTCCGAGCAAACTTTCAAGGGACCTATGTCTGCCCCCCGGATGCAGACGACCATAGTCACATAACTCAACAACCCGGAGAATTAGCTCGGCAATTCTGGAATAGATTCCTCACTAAAAAGAATCAAATAGTCGACTGTCCGGACGTCGAAGCCTTAGCAGCTTTTAGACATAACGTCCGAGACGAATGGCTCGCCAGACACCTCGGCCAAGAAAAGCCAAGAACAATGGCCGCACTAAGAAGCCTCATGACCCGCTTTTGTGCAGGGGAGGACAGTTAGTTGGCAAGGTGTAGCCCCAGCGACCCAAGTACATCCGAAACCAGGGATGAAAACGGAAGACCGCGATGCAACAAAGACCGTCGCCGGACTAAGGACAAAAGTCCGAAGAACACGTCAGTCAACGCTGGATTCAAAGGCTCACGACAAAATCAGGAAAAATCGCCCCCCCCCCCCCAGAATAACAGGGACGATCCATCCAACTTAAATAAAATCCTGGACAGGATATGTCAGATACACAGTACTCTTGGGAAGCCTGCTAACCATACCCACAGAGACTGTTGGGTCTTCAAACAATCCGGCAGACTCAATGCCGAACACAAGGGGCTCGACACACCAAGCGAAGGCGAGGACGAACCCCAACAGCAGAACACCAGGAAACAAAAGAACTTCCCACAAGAAGTAAAAATAGTGAACTCACTTCACATAACAAAACGTGCGGTGCCCGTAAAGGTACGCACGACACGGCCCATCTCCAAAGGATCCTGCCACTGGTTGTCAAAACCGATCACCTTCGATCAGCTAGATTATTCTAGGAATATCTGGAATGTAGGATGGACTGCCTTGATCCTTGATCCAATAATTGGCGGACTTAAGTTTTCAAATGTCCTTATGGACGGCGGCAGTGGACTAAACCTGATATATCAGGATACAATACAGCACATGGGGATAAACCCAGCAAGAATCCGCCGCAGCAAAACCTCCTTTCAAGGGGTAATACCTGGCCCGGACACCCATTGCACGGGTTTTCTTCGGCTCACAGTTACATTCGGCTCTGCCGATAACCTCCACCATGAAAAGCTGACCTTCCATGTCGTCCCGTTCTCAAATCGCTATCAAGCACTACTGGGACGTGAAGCTTTCGCTCGATTTAATGCAATACCACATTATGCATCTCTTACGCTTAAGATGCCCGGTCCACGAGGCATCATCTCTTTGATGGGGAAGCACTAAAGTGCGCCCCGCCAAGAGGAGGGTAGTGAGGCCGCTTTAACAGCCCTACAGCAAAATGGCCTCACCAGCCAAAAAACTTCAAAATAGGTCATTTAACGACCACGAACGCGGATAGACGAGTTCAGTGCAAAATCATCATTAATGCAGGCCTAGAAGCCATATACCCCCGCACAAGGGGCTCCACGCATACACAAATAAGAGACAATAAAGCTCAAACTTACATATCTTACTTTATACTTTGCTTATTTTAATTTTTTTTCGGCACGACCCGTTTTTGAACTTAGTTCCTCTCTTTTACAGATGAACGTCGTGCGGCGCCCGTCCAGGATACGGCACAACGGAGACACAGGCGCAGACGTGCAGTAGGGACCCGTCCTAAAAGATTCTCTTTAGATTAAGACCCTGCGTAAACCTTTTTTACTGTCTCTTGTTGCTATACATCCCCTGGTTTTTCTTTCTAATATAACCAAGGAGGAGGCTGGCGTCTTGGCATGTGGCCACGTCAGAATTTTTGCACGTACCTGAACACTAGGGGCTTTTTCAGTAAAGAGTGCTGTTTGGCCCGCACTCATAAAGACCGAACACCTTAGGGAGTGTTCGGCGTCGCGAGTTTTGGCATTATATGCATCAGCTCAGAATCATGTCTTTGGTCAAATGTTGGGTTGCCCGGCTCCTGAGTTTGGCTACCTTACGTTCTGCTCTATCGGCTAAGGTAGCACCAGGAGAACTACTGCGATTGTGCCCCCGGTTCGGCCAGGGCAAGCACCTCAGTAGAGAAAGCCGAAAACTGACTGTCATGATGTAGCGTGAGACTGGTCAGCCACTCGATGACCGATCGGAAT
Organism: Triticum urartu; assembly: GCF_003073215.2. Classification (NCBI taxonomy): domain Eukaryota; kingdom Viridiplantae; phylum Streptophyta; class Magnoliopsida; order Poales; family Poaceae; genus Triticum; species Triticum urartu. The sequence goes on along the minus strand of NC_053027.1, from coordinate 528,371,781 downwards.
CTATCGGATTCCTCCGCCTTGACGAAGGACCGCTTCCCGGTCAGGCACATACGCGCCCCGAATTCGGACGAGCACAGTGGCCACCAAGGAGCTACCTAAAGAGTCTCATTTTCAAACTCCTATGGCTAAGTGAAAGTGTTAAAGCATTATAGTCCGGTTGCCTGGCGCGCTGCGCTATTACCTCCTTTGTAGGACCAAGACGTTGGGTTAAGTGTGAGAATGCGTCTTCCGCGAGCACCCCCGCACTATGTGCGTGGGGGCTGAAGCCAACGACTGCCATATTTCAGATTCTATACATATATATATATATATCTTAAAACGGCCGATTAGAAGGTGTTTACAATACTTGGAGGCACAAGTATAAAATCAGCCACTACACTTTATCAACATATTAATTTATAATTACATATGCTATCATAACATAGCATCTTTCGGGCACTGCGTCTCTATTACACGAGCGCCTTCAAGAACTTCCTGAAAATAGTGCTCGAAAGGTACTCGGCTTTGATCCGAATCTCGGGACTCAACAACGGTGGTCTCCATCTCTGCCCAGTATGTCTTGACACGGGCAAGAGCCATCCTTGCACCCTCTATACATGCTGACCTCTTCATTGCATCAATATGCGGCACCGTGTCAAGGAATTGCTGCACCAAGCTGAAATAACTCTTCGGCTCCGATCAACCCGGCCACAGATGATCCATGACGTACTTCATGGCGAGTCCGGAAAACCTATTTAGTTCGGCCCATTGAGCCAAACGATCATCCACTGCCAGTGGACGCTCTGGATTATGAAACTGCGACCAGAAAAGATTTTCCACTTCGCAATCTTTCTGATCTCGAAAGTGTTCGGTCGCATCAGCGGCACTCGTTGCCAAGTCCAGATAGGTGTCCTTCACACTCCACATCCGGTCCAACGGAGCAAACTTCGGATCACAAACCTTCCTCTGCAGCATAAAGGGCTTTCTAGCCGCAATCTGTTCGGCTTGACGCAGGTCCTCTTTCGCAGCTCTCATCGCAGAGCGAGCGTCCTTGGCATCGGCAACGGCCTTCTCTAAGTCCGTCTGTCTCGCCCAGTCTTCTTTCTCAAGAAGTTTGCAATGGTCTGCAGCGCTCTTTAACTTCTCGGCCATTTCGGCCATCTCTTCTTTGCTTCGGCAGTGAGCAGCCTGTTCGGCTCTCAGCTCTTCAAGAGCCTTCTTAGCAGCCGCATCGCTTTCTCTGGCTTGCTCCTTAGCTTGGGCAAGTTCTGCCCTAAGATTCTCCACGGCGGCCATACCATCTTTGTTAAGCACACACATTGTAAGACACTGGCATGAAGCTCCTCTTACCTAATGCCGTTCGAAGAATTACATACCTTGAGCCTCATCAAGCCGCTTGTTGACAAGCGCGATGTCGGCATCTGCCACGTCCAGTTGCCGCTTTAGTTCGGCCAAATCATTAGTCCGGTTTGATTCTGGACACCTCGCCACCTATATTCAAAGGCGACATCTTAGACCTGGGATTATGATCCTCTACGTGCCGTCATTTCTTGACAACACGCAGAGTCTCAGGGGCTACTACCTACACAGGGCGCATCTTATTTATGCGCAACTGGAAAAAGTGTACATTATCTAACGTACCTCAAAACCCGTCAGTAAACTTTTGACGGCCTCATGCAATCCGCTTTCTGCGGAGGAAATCTTTCAATCACCATGCCCATCAATGCACGGTGCTCCTCTGAGATAGATGCTCGCCCCAGCAAAATCTTTAGTTCTTTCGACCGAGCACCAGACAGTGCCGGACTTGTCCTATGGCCTCTTTCGAAGGCCGGACGCGGAGGACTTCGGGGGGCCGCACTACCACCTCCCATCTCTGCCGGATTTGGAAAAACCCTCCGCGACGATACCTCAGGGTCGCCCGCATCGCTGGGCGGCACGACAGGGGGAGGTGTTCCGCTCTCCATCATCTCCGGAAGAAGATCCCCCGAAGACGAGCTCTACTGCGAGGGGCTGAGATCCGAGCTACAAGGTAAAATTTCGGTTAGAACTTCTCAGATGCAAAATCAAGGATTTCTCTCATCCCTCAAAAGGAAAATCTTTTCTCCACTTACGGCTCGCTGGAGGGCTGATCCCCTTGAGGGCGTAGTCCGGCCAAGGAACTCCCTGGTGTCGGACCCTCTGACGAGGATTTTCTCCCCCGTTTTGAGGCCATGGTTTCTGGGTCGTCAGAGGTGGCTCTCTTCTTCCCTTTAGGAGAGGAATTGTCGGTTCCTCCCTTCGGAGCAGCCTCCTTCGAGGAGGCCGTAGCTTCCTTGTCCTCCCCCTCCAAAGGCATTATCTCCAACATCCTGACTAGCACAAGATCCGGCCTGGTTTCAGGAAGGGTAGCCGGACACCTGATCAGCTTCGCCTTCGCTGTCCACTCCTGCTTAAAAAGATGGCTCTTTTAGGGGCAAGTTTATGACGATTATACAGAGAGAAGGTCCGGGCACAAGGTTGCTTACTTGAGTATCCGGGCGATTGCGGCTTAAGCCTGCGTCCTCGGTTGAATCCGGACACATCTCTTGTGATCCGAAGAACAGTTTATACATCTCCACGGGCGTTGCGCCCATAAAATTTTGGAGAGCTCGCGGCCCCTCTGGATTAAACTCCCACAGGCGAAGGGGGCGACGTTTTCCGGGCAATATTCGGCGAATCAGCATGACCTGCACCACCTTGACCAAACTGAGGTCTCCTTCCAAGAGATCTTTAATTCGGCCCTGTAACAGGGGCACGTCTTTAGGCAAACCCCAATCCAATCCTTTGTTGACCCATGATGCTAGCCGTGATGGGGGACCCGAGCGAAAGGCGGGAGGCGCCGCCCACTTGGCGCTCCTGGGAGCGGTGATATAGAACAATTCTCGTTGCCACAAGCCGAGCTCCTCTTGAAAGAAGCCCTCGGGCCGTGGAGCATCAACATTCTTACTTATGACGGCACCTCCGCACTCTGCGTGCCGTCCCTCGATTATCTTCGGCTCCACTCCAAAAGTCTTGAGCCATAAACCGAAGTGAGGAGTAATGCGGAGGAATGCTTCGCACACGACAATGAATGAGGAAATTTGGAGGATGGAATCCGGAGCTAAGTCATGAAATTCCAGCTCGTAATAGAACAACAGCCCCCTCACGAAGGGATCCATCGGGAAGCCTAACCCCCGAAGGAAGTGAGACATGAACACTACGCTCTCACCGGGCTGGGGATTGGGAATAGCTTGCCCTTGAGCAGGCAACCTATGCAGAATTTTGGCGGTCAGGAACTTAGCCTCTCTCAACTTTAGCACATCCTCCTCCATGACGGAGGAGGGCATCCATCAGCCTTGAAGGTCGGAACCGGACATTGTCTAAAGTCCGAAGCGCCTGGAATCTGAAGCCTAGGGTGTTGGAACTCGAGGCGACGGGCGAACTCGTTTGAGGTTGGAAAAAGGAGTAAGGCCTTGGTCTCTTTATAAGAGGTTGAATACCAATAGCCCTCCCCGTAACCGTTTGGGACTCGCCTTTAATCGAGAAAACATGCTAACGGGCACGATTGGATTACCCACATCCGTATTAATGAGAATCCCGTAAAAAGGGCACACGATCTCTGCTTTGACAAGACGTGCCAAGAAAACCACCTCGCAAAACATGCTGAGGTGAAAATGATTCGAGTAAAGGACTTGGCTGTAGTGTGATGGCGCACTGCAGAATACGTCAGCAGATTTGATTTGTGTTAATATTATTCTCTCTATAGCAATATGTGGAAACTTATTTTACAGAGCCCGACACTACTCTTGGTGATTACAATCTTCTATGAAGGACTTGGAGGAGGAACCCGCCTTGCAATGCCGAAGACAATTTGCGCGCCGAACTCGTCGTCATTGAAGCCTGGTTCAGGGGCTACTGAGGGAGTCTTGGATTAGGGGGTGTTCGGATAGCCGGACTATACCTTCAGCCGGACTCCTAGACTATGAAGATATAAGATTGAAGACTTCGTCCCGTGTATGGATAGGACTTTCCTTGGCATGGAAGGCAAGGTTGGCGATGCGATATTCAAGATCTCCTACCATTGTAACCGACTCTGTGTAACCCTAACCCTATCCGGTGTCTATATAAACCGGAGGGTTGTAGTCCGTAGGGGATCAACTCCATACACAACAATCATACCATAGGCTAGCTTCTAGGGTTTAGCCTCCTTGATCTCGTGGTAGATCTACTCTTGTACTACCCATATCATCAATATTAATCAAGCAGGAGTAGGGTATTACCTCCATCGAGAGGTCCCAAACCTGGGTAAAACAAAGTGTCCCCTGTCTCCTGTTACCATCCGGCCTAGACGCACAGTTCGGGACCACCTACCCGAGATCCGCCGGTTTTGACACCGATACCGACCGAGCCTTTCAAGACCTCAACAGATACCTGACCAGCCCCTCGGTGATGGTAGTGCACGACCCCTCGAGCCCCTAGTACTCTACCTCGCTACTACCCCGTACTCCGCCAGCGCAGCACTGGTGGAGGTTTGGGAAGGACACAAAACTAAGGGCGCGCTGCTCCGGGCTACAACAGAAGCAATACAGGATCAGGAAGGCACCGCAGGAGCTGTGGCAGCGCCAACGAAAGACCAAGCCCAGCAGGACGACGCTGGAAAAACTCCCGCAAACAATCAGGCGTCAGAAGCCCCGTCACCTCACAATGCGTCTCAACTCCCGCAAGACACGAGACCAGACACCGCGTTAGCCCTCGTCGAACACCCGGTGTATTTCGTCAGCACTGTGCTGCGGGATGTGAGGTCGCGATATCCCATGCCTCAAAAGCTTCTGCTCGCACTCTTGGTGGCCTCGCGCAAGATGCGACACTACTTCCTGGGGCACCGCATCAAGGTGGTCTCGGCCTACCCGTTAGAGAGGGTGCTCAGGAGCCCCAATTCTTCTGGAAGGGTCGCCGAGTGGAACATCGAGCTGCAAGCATTCCAGTTAGAGTTCAGCACTACCAGGGTCATCAAGGGAGCCGCGCTCGCTGATTTTGTGGCGGAATGGACGGATGTCCCGACACTTGAAGTAGGTGAAGACCGGTCTACCTCGCCGGAAAGTGAGTCACCGGACGGCTGGGTCATGTACTTCGATGGTGCCTTCAGGCACCAGGGCGCGGGGACTGTAGAAGTACTCATCTCGCCCACTCAGGATAAGCTCTACTACGTCTTGCAGCTCTGCTTTTAGCAGGGCGAGAAGGTCTCCAACAACATCATGGAATACGAAGGCCTCATAACTGGCCTGATGGCCGCGATAGCCCTGGGGGTGAAGCGCCTTACATTTAGAGGTGACTCGCAACTCCTCGTGAACTTCTCCAACAAAGTATACGATCCAAAGGACGAGCATATGGAGGCATACCTCGCGGAGGTGCGTAAGATGGAGAAGCAGTTCTTGGGCCTGGAGCTGCAGCACGTGCCCCGGGGCACCAACAAGGAAGCCGACGACATCGCTAAGAGAGCCTCCAAGCAGCAGCCACAAGAGCCCGGTGTCTTTGAGGAACGGCTCTTCAAGCCATCAGCGACGCCACCACTTTCAAGCACAGCTCGTCCTCGGGAGGAGCTCCCACAGCCTCCTGCCATAGGGGCCCCGGCCTGTGACCTGACCTTAGGAGCTCGCTTGCTCTTGGCGCTCGAACCTCAGGAGGGATGCTGGACCAAGGAATTCAAGGAATATCTGATGCAGGTGGTGCTGCTAGAGAAGGAGGAAGATGCAGAGCATGTGGTTAGGCAAGCCACGGCGTACTGCATCCAGGATGGTGAGTTATATAGGAAGCGGCCGAATGACGTTTCCCTGCGCTGCATTTCCAGGGACCAGGGGAAGGAGCTGCTAACTGACATACACGGTGGGGACTGCGGGCACCACTCGTCATCATGGTCCCTCATCGGCATGGTATTCTGCAGCGGGTTCTACTGGCCCACTGCGCTCAACGATGCAACTGAGCTGGTGAAGTCCTGTGAAGCCTGCCAGTTCCAAGCCAAGAAAATTCATCAGTCGGCTCAGGGCCTCCAGACCATTCCACTCACGTGCCGTTCATGGTCTGGAGGCTGGACATCTTAGGCCCGTCCCCTCGAGCGCCTCGGGTCTACAGCTACCTCTACGTCGCTATCGACAAGTTCACCAAATGGGCGGAAGTGGAAGCCGTCTGTACCATCCCAGTTGGCTCCGCTGTCAAGTTCATCAAGGGCATCGTGAGCCGCTTCAGGGTCCCCAACTGCATCATCACAGATAACGGCTCGCAGTTCACTAGTAACCTCTTCAAAACCTACTGTGCTAACCTTGGAACACAGATCTGCTACGCTTCGGTGGCGCACCCCAGGAGCAATGGTCAGGTCGAGCGCACCAACGCGGAGGTCCTGAAGGGCCTCAAGACCAGGACCTTCAAGAAGAAGCTCGAGGCCTGTGGAAGGGGCTGGCACAACGAGCTCCAGTCCATGTTATGGTCTATCCGCACCACCGCCACCAAACCAACGGGCGAGACCCCATTCTTCCTTGTCTACGGAGCTGAAGCAGTCCTTCCTCACGAGGTTAAGTTTTGCTCCGCGCGGGTCCTGGCGTTCGATGAAAAGCAGGAGGACGCCACGCGGGGGATGGACCTCGTGCTGGGGGAGGAACATCGTCGCGAGGCTGCACTAAGGGCGGCAAGGTACCAGCAGGCGTTGCGGTGATACCACTGCCGCAACATCCGCTCCAGGACGCTCGAGGTGGGCGACCTCGTCCTGAGGCAGGTCCTCTCCAGGGAAGGGTTGCATAAGCTTTTGCCTATGTGGGAGGGCCCGTTCAGGGCCGTCCATGTCTCCAGGCCTCGCGTCGCGCGCTTGGAGACGCGGGACGGGATGCCTATCCAGAACACCTGGAACATCCAGCACCTCCGGAGGTTCTAACCATGAAGCAAGGCCCAGAACTTGTGAAGAAGGACCAGATCCTGTGAAGAATCACCGCCCGTGACACTCTCACGTAATAATGAGTGGGGTTGTACAGGCCCCGGAGTTTCGGGAGCACCGGCCTCAGGCCCTAGGGCTCCCTCCCATGCCTAGTGGTAGCACTTAGCTCCGCGCTGGTGAGAAGACTTGAAGACTAGATAAGGTGCCGGACACGGTTTTTTATTTGCTTTCCGCAGTTGGCTTTCTTTTTCTTAATCGAAGTTCGCCTTTGGTGTTCCTTGCTGATTTGGTTCCCTCTCCTCTTACCGCATTTTATGGTTCTGGTTCGCTCGTGTTCTCTCTCTCGTATACCTCGCGAGGGGGCTAGGCAGGTGCCCTCGCGAGCGTTTTTCTTCTCTCTGCCTTCTTGCAAGCCACCCTCGTTTGAGCTCGAAAGTTGGCGCATCTCTCCTAATCCGTGCCCCACGGGTACTGTGATACAAGGCGTCAGGTCAAGGCTTGGGTGAGTGACAAATCTCCTGGCAAAACTCCCTAACAAATCCTTTCGCAGTTCCTGAGCAATCGCAGACGACAAGGTCAAGATGGACGTGAGGAAATAAATGCCTTGTAAGGAGGAGGGCGCCCTAAATGCACCAGGCTAAGTTATCTCTGCGCAAAATAGCCACACGGCACTTAAACAACAAGTGTAGCATAATGGATAATAAGTTATGGTTCGATACACACCCCTCCGGGCCCATGCTGGTTTCGTCTCGATGCAGGAAGGAAAAGGGGAACATAACCAAAGCGACGCTCGCCCCTGCAGCAACCGACGGGGCAAGGCCTCGGCGACTTCCCCGACCTAGTCAGACACATCCTCATGCTTCATTGGTGCGCGGCGACGAGACGACCCGCTACCACCTTCGAAGCGGGCGCGGCGGCGTGGCGGCTGATCAGGGCCGCCGTTGCTGGAACTGTCGCCGAGGGAGGAGCCAGCATAGCCAGATGAGGCGCGGCCGACGGGTTCGTCCTCCTCCTCATCCCGACCATCGCCAAGGCCGAGCACCTCCTCGCCGTCGTTCACCTCAGGGCAGAATCCGGCGCGGCGACCGTCTTCCCTCGACACCCTCACGAAGAGGGTCGCGTCGCCGTCGAACTAGAAGTGGAGGGTGCACCGCCTGCCCAGGCCGCGCGCATGGGAGAACGTCTACCAACCGCGGGCCAAAGCAATGTTGGCCGCGACAAAGACCTCGATCGCGACCCAAGAAGCTCGGCTACAGCAACCGTCCACCTGCAGCCAGAGACCGCCTGGACCGGAGGCTGGCAGCTCGTCGACAAAGAAGCGAGGGAGCTGGAGCCAGCTGCCAGCCGGATTCTCCGACCAGACAACGAACTCTGGCAGCACCTCCGACGCATGGAACCGCGGTCAGGGAGGTCGCGCAACCACGGCGCATCTCCTCTCGTCGACAGGACTGCCACGACCAGAGCGACTCCTGCCGCGCACTTCGGTGCTACCCCGAGAGCCGGGGGCCACGGCGAGGGTCGCGGCATACTTGCGGGGATAGCCACGTCCTTGCTTGGGCGCCGGGGAACCAGGTCCCTCCTGAGGGGCCTTGCCCTTCTCCGCGGCGGAGAACCTCTTCGGTGGCGCCATCACTGCTAGCGGTGGAGCAAGGAGGAAGAAGCAAGTGAACCAAGAAGAGATAGGCGACGGGGGCTCCGCCCCCCTCGCCATTTATAGCGGAAGACGGCCCTTTGGATTCACTCGAAGCCAAGCCCATTTTGGGGTCCGCGGCGCTCCGCGCTTGACCCTTTGGATTCACTCGAAGCCAAGCCCGAGCGTGGCTTGGTCCCGGGGGCTACTGTCGGCGTTCTGGGAAGGGGGTCCCCAGACTTGCCTGCGTGCGGCCCATGGCGTGGCTGTGTTGGCAGGCCTGTACGGCCCATCTTCATCGACAAGGAACCCCAGTGTTCGTCCGCGAGTACAAATCTGTACAAATCTTGTGTCTTTGCGTTGCGAGTGCGTCGAGTTCGTCCGCGAGACCTTAGCGAGCTAGGGCGTAGATCGGTAGAAGGGAAAGAACTTCGCCCGCACCCCAGTGTTCGAACCTTAAGGGTCTGTCAGAACCCCAGATCCAACAGTCCTGAAAGCTTGCTTATGATTTTTTCCAGGACAACAGACTTCATATAGCAAAAGATGGGCACGCTCAGGGGGGTAGGGCGCGCCCCCACCCTCGTGGATGGTGGGTGGCCCCCCTATGGTGCTCCCTTCGCCCAATATTTTTGATATATTCCAAAACTGACTTCCGTGCAGTTTCGGGACTTTTGGAGTCGTGCATAATAGGTCTCTAATATTTGCTCCTTTTCCAGCCCAGAATTCCAGCAGCCGGCATTCTCCCTCTTCGTGCAAACCTTGTAAAATAAGAGAGAATAGGCATAAGTATTATGACATAATGTGTAATAATAGCCCATAATGCTATAAATATTGATATAAAATCATGATTCAAAATGGACGTATCAAATCCCCCAAGCTTAGACCTTGCTTGTCCTCAAGCGGAAGCCGATATCGAAAAATATGTCCACACGTTTAGAGATAAAGGTGTCGATAAAATAAAATATGGACATGAGGGCATCATGATCATTCTTATAACATCAACACACACACACACACACACACATATATATATATATATACATATATATATATATATTCTCATATGATTTCTTATGCGAAAGTAACAATCTATGCACAATGTGAAGTATGAATCAGAAACTTCATTGAAAACTAACAAACTATAATCTCAGTCACCGAAGCAATTGCAATTTATCATTACAACGGAAAGAGTCAATATAAGAGCTTTTCAGCAAGTCCACATAGTCAACTATCATTTAGTCTTTCACAATTGCTAACACTCACGCAATACTTATGAGTATGAAGCTTTAATCGGACACAGAGAAAGATAGGGGCTTATAGTTTTTCCTCCCAACCTTTTACCCCAATGGTAATGTCAAAAATAATAGTTTATGAAAACCTACATCCAACTAGCTATATATAAATATAAATATAAATATATATATATCAGGATCTTTCCAACACACAGTGCTTGCCAAAGGATAAAATGTAAAAAAGGAAAGGTGAAGATCACCATGACTCTTGTATAAGGTATAAGACAAAAATAAAAGATAGGCCCTTCGCAGAGGGAAGCAGAGGTTGTCTTATGTTTTTATGGTTGGATGCACGAAATCTTAATGCAAAAGAACGTCACTTTATATTGCCACTTGTGATATGGACCTTTATTATGAAGTCCGTCGCTTTTATTTCTTCCACATCACAAGATCGTATAAAGCTTATTTTGTCCACACTAATAAATCATACATATTTAGAGAGCAATTTTTATTTCTTGCAACAATGACAACTTACTTGAAGGATCTTAGTCAATCCATAGGTAGATATGGTGGACTCTCATGGCAAACCCGGGTTTAAGGATATTTGGAAGCACAAGTAGTATCTCTAATTGGTGCAAAGAATTTGGCTAGCATGAGGACGAAAGGCAAGCTCCACATGTTGGATGATCCATGACAATATAATTTATTTCGGATGTAAGAAAACATAACCCATTACGTTGTCTTCCTTGTCAAACATCAACTTTTAGCATGACATATTTTAATGAGTGCTCACAATCATAAAAGATGTCCAAGATAGTATATTTATACGTGAAGACCTCTCTTTCTTTATTACATCCTATTAATTGCAATGATGACCAAAACTATGTTTGTCAACTCTCAACAACTTTTATTCATCATACTCTTTATATGTGAAGTCATTACTCTCCATAAGATCAATATGATCTCTTTATTATTTTTTATTCTTTCTCTTTTTTATTCATACTCACAGTTTTGGTTTTGTAGGTCACAGATCTGGCCTTGGAGGTGCTCGATTTTCTCGTGAAGCTTGAATATGGTCTCCCCAATGTTCTTGGCATCTAGCTTGTGATTGTTGGCGAACTCCGCGATCAGCATGTGGTTGGCGTCGAGTCCGCATTCCACCATCCCCTGGCACTTGAAAACTTGTTGCTCCATTCACTACAAAAAAAGACACTTCCAAGATGATACAGTAGGTCACGTTTTCTGTCATGCATGTACATCCATGACAAATTTATGACAGAATCAAGATAGTCATACCTGTCCTGTAGTAGAAGTGTTCCATGACATTACCAAAATTAACATCACGAAAGTGTCCACTTCCATGATGATAAATTCATGGAAGTGCTTTCGTCAAGGGTGGCCGACACGTGGCGTCCACTGTAACGGAACACCGTTAAGCTATCGGGTCCGGTTTTGGATCCGATAACCTGCTAACAGCCCGGACCAATGAGGATTTTCCATGTGTAGAATTCTCATTGGTCGGAGGAAACACGTGTTGGCTAACCGTTGGGACAGATGTCATCCATTCATCGGACAGGAGGTGCCTATGATAGGTCAACACGTGGCACGGCCCAATAGTGGCCCATTCTGGTGAAAAAGGCTAGCCTAGTAAAAATTAGCAAGCCGGCCCATATAAGGCCAACTTGTGTGAGGTCCATTTAATCCCACGGCCCATAAGAGATGTGCCAATTCGGCCTGTCAACGGCCCGTTAAAGATTTGACACCGTTGCAGCCCATCGTCAGTTTGAGCCCGTTTACAGCCCGCTATATATTTGGGCTCGATATTGGCCCAATGTGATTTGGGCCTGTTAACGGCCCATTCAAGGGATGGGCCGATTTTCAGGATGTACACCTTTCGGCCTTTTAGTGACCCATTTAAATGTTGGGCCAATTTCCGCCCTGTGTGTCTTTCAGCCTGTTGATGGCCCATAAATGAGTTGGGCCATTTGTAGTCGGACCTTAGTTTTGGCCTTTTAGCGACCCATTTAAGTGTTGGGCCAATTCCAGGCCTGGTGTGTCTTTCAGCTTGTTGACGACCCATAAATGATTTGGGCCATTTGTAGTCCGACCTGAGTTTTGGCCTTTTAACGGCCCATGCTCTTCATGGACCAATACCAGCATGGTTTCTCTTTCGGCCTGCTAAAGGCCCACAACACAGTTGGGCCATTTATAGTACGACCTGACTTTCGGCCTTGTAGCGGCCCATGCTGTTCATGGTCCAGTACGAGCCCGCTGTATCTTTCGGCCTGCTAAAGGCCCATGGTATAGTTGGGCCATATGTAGCCCGACCTTAGTAACGGCGTGTTAACGGCCCGTGAAATCAAATGGGCCCACCTGTTGCCCGCTTCAATGTCGGCCTGTTAATGACCCGGGAGTTAAGAGGGCCGACCATTAACTCTCGGCCTCGTAACGCCCCATTAACTTAATGGGACCACTAAAGTTCGTACATGTTTTTAGGCCCAATTAGATAATTTGAGCCCATTACGATGAGCAATTATGCAAAGGACCAAAACCGATCAAGAAAAGGTACAGCATACAGGGAAAAACTTTGCACATCCAGCATACACTACTAGGGAAAACCCTATACACAGAATCTTAGCAGCGGCGCGGCTCAAAAAGGAGCGCTGCTGCTAATTAGCAGTAGCGCGGGTGTGGAAAACCCGCTACTGACAAGTGCTTAGCAGTAGCGCGCTCGGCGTAACCCACGGTACTACAAATATCGACTGACAGTGCCCACCCAACTCGATTTAGCAGCAGCGCGGTGCCGCGAGCCGTGCTACTGCTATAGCTGTAGTAGTAGCGTGGTTTTTCTGAGGTCGCTGCTGCTAATTTTCAAATCGGGCACACTTTTGGTCCCGGTTAGCAGTAGCGCTTGTACCGAAAGCGCGCTCCTGCTACTTTCTTAGCAGCAGCGCGTTTTAAGTACCGCGCTACTGCTAATCCGCACCCACCACCTTTTCCCCCCCCCTCCTCCCCCCCCCCCCCCCCTCCCTTTCCCCTACGTGCGGAGGCCCAAATCCAAACCCACACTCTTCTGATTCCCCTTCTCCTCCCACTAGCCATTCCCTTCCTCGCCCAGCACCACTGCCGGCCTCGCACCTCGGTGCCACTCACAAATTCGGCGACCTCCTCTCGCAGACCCCTTCCCTCCCCCTCCATCCTCCTTCTCCGCTGTTGGAAGAAGAGGGAAACCAGCAGAGCGTCGTACACATGGCGGCGGCCAGATCCACCATGGACACAACCACTTGCACCTCCTCGCCGGGTCAAGGGTCCCACGACAAGCAGCAGCAGGTCACCGAGCTTCATCTAGGGTTTCGGGCATCGGCACCAACTCCGGCGGCCACCGGTGAGTTCCTCCTCCTACTGCTCTCTATCTCTCTCTTCCCTTTCTAATAATTTCTCTTCTTTTGTAGCAGCAGTAGACGAGAGCTGCGGGCACAAGTTGGGTGGGGAAGCACCATCACCACGAACAACTTCATCCCCTCCAGGACCAGTAGCAGCCATGAATGGAGAGGACGATGACGCCGAGCAGACGCAGCCGCCATGGCTGCAATTAATTTTTTTAATTCTGAATTAGTTAGTAGTAGCGCGGGGCTCTGACCCGCGCTACAACTAAGTAGTAGCAGTGCGGGTGGCAACCGCGCTCCTACTACTAGAAGTAGCAGTAGCACGGGTACCACCCGCGCTACTGCTAAAAGTTAGTTGTAGTGCCCTAGTAGTAGCGCAGCCCCCCACGCTACTACTAGCAATTATCCCGCGCTACTACTAGGGTTTTCCTTAGTAGTGATATATTACAGGAAATCAAAGATTGATGCCAGTGCAAATAAATGAACAGAACCTAATGATCTACAACGTCACAATCTGCAACCTCAGCGCGGATGATGCCCATAAGCATGTGGACAAGTTCTTGATTGCTTGGCTACACTGTCTCTGGAAACATTGATCAGTTGTTGTTGCGCACGAATGTGCAGCTCTGATTCCTCCACCATTTCCATCATTGCTTAAGCCATTAATTGGTTCACAAACATACATTTTTTCCCTTGCATTTGAGACAGAGGAAACTGAACAGATTCAGATGGCGATTTTGGGAGGCTTGTATTATTGATAGTGGAGAGTGTCTCGACCACTACATCATAACATAAATTAGGAGGGGAACCGAACAGATTAATCATGAGTTATTGCCATATTACGTGGCCTAGATTTATTGGAAAGTAATAATGGGGTTGCCTTGTTGTTTTTAGAGTTTGTCTTCTTATCATCATTTGCTAGGTCAGATAATAGGAAAGCAACATTGACACAGTGAATGTTTGGGCAACCAGACCACACCAGCCTACACCAAATTAACACAATATGGCACATCTATCATCAGCCAGGTAAGGTAATATGAAAGCAACATTGACACAATGAATGAATGGGCAACCAGAGCAGCACTACAATTCAGTAATGTGCATGATATGAGATAGTGCACTCATGCAGCTCAGTATGCAAAACTACCAGGCAGTTTTCCTTACAAAAATCAACATTGTCGCCTTTAACATTTTGCTACCACTGAATTTAGATCAGATAAAGGTTGGATTCACACCGATTAACAAAATACATGCTGATGTAAAAATATAGTGATATACAACAGGTACTTACATCAGCATTGGAGCACAACGAATTCCCGTAAGATACTTTCCTCGAATACGATCCCAATAGAGGGAACCTTCTATCATTTAACCTTATTTTCTAAAAGAGAGATGGGTAAGAAACATGTAGAAAATATGATCAAAATGCTATAAAATTTCATGATGCGAGGATACGCACACGCTTCTTAGAATGGAGTTGACATATTTTTGCTGGACTGGAGCGGACTAGTTCTTTGGCCACTAGAATCTGCTTATTATCAGTGGGAGTTGGGTTTCTCTGTGCTAGAGCAGTATCTATGAAAAGTGGAGTTGGTTTATTATCTCCTGTCGTTTGGATCTTTTGCAAAGACCTGGTTTGTAACCCTTCAGATTCTAACATAGTCGTCTTCCCCTTGCATGCCTTATATAGAAGAATGGTGCTTCAATTATAAAACATGCTACAATAGAGATGGAATAGGTACTGAAGAATAGAAAGGCATGACATATTGTCATGTATTCCCTTCATCCGGAAATAAATGGATGGGTCTAGGCGTATTTCAGTTCTAGATACATCCAGTTTTATCCATTTCTGCGACATGTAATCTGGATGGATGGAGTATGATGTAAGAGCTAGGGATACGACAGGACAACTGTGTAAAAAACACTACTTGAATGTAAAATTGTATGCTAGCAGAATACATTACAGAAAAACACTAAGGCAACATATGCGTGTATGATTGGGAAACTAAGATGGCATTGCAGGAGACCACTAGAACAACACTTCAATGTAAAAAAAGAACATGGTATGGTAGACAGATGAAGTACATACTGATGAATAACAATGCATAAGATATTGAGAAGCATGATGTCCATACTAAGCAGATGGCATTGCGATAGAGTAGAATGACAGTACTTGAATTTGAAAACATGTTATCATTAATGGAATAGGTACTAAAAAACAGGAAAGCATGCCATATTTACATGCATGATCAGCAGGCGAAGCACAATGCATTGCAAAAGAGTAGATGCACTCCAGGACATCATATGCATGTTGTACCCATATAAAGGGCCAAGTTAGAGCAATGACCTTATGGGGTGAATAGGATTCATCATCTTCCTGCAAGTCTTGTGAAGAACTTCATTTACATGTGCCATCATATTGGGTATCATTGACGTCAAGTTTGTTGGCCGTTACATTGCTCCGTGAGGTTCTTGTGGATAAATCAATGTGTGCAATTATATCTGACATGCATGGAAGACACCTAGTAGTTAGATTTATGTAATGAGTGCTTGTAGGAGATGGCATAAATAGTAGTACTGGCGTTAACTAGCAGCAACATGTCTGAAAAACTAAAGGGAGAACACAAATGAAAGCTACAGAATATGTATCGTTTGTACTCGAGATTAACTAGATGGCACACAAAAGTATTAAGGAACAACATAGGTTATACTAGAAGTGGTATAATACTATAATCACCAGCCTGTGGGATAGCATTGGCTGATGGATGATAACTATGGAAAAGTATTACCTAAAGAACAAGTCTCTTAGCTAAACTATGGAACAGCGTTAACTCCTGAACAAGACCAGTAAGAGATCATCATGAATATAAAGTGAAATGTGATCATCTATTTTCAATGCTTAGATGAATAACAAAGCCATAAATGTTGCACACAAGTAAGATGAGGGTACAACCTATCTGGCCGCCATCCATAGGAGTGAGCATCATGTGCTGACTTGTCGATGGCCCTGCACTTGTGTGGTTGTCCATGTCGGGCATGCGCGTTCGATGCAGGGAATTGTTGAGTGGGGACTACATCTCCCTTCTGTTGCATGCCTCCCTTGTTGGAGCATCTGCGGTGAGTCGGAAGACAGTGTGGCTAAAGATGCAGAAAATGCATAATGTTAAGAACGACACATCTCTCTGATTTGAAGAAATACCCTAAGAGATCAACAACAAGGTATGAGAGTGGTCACACGTCTGTTGACTGAAGACTAAATTGGGGTCACACGATTTTTTTTATTTTGGTTCTGTCCGATCTACGCCGGATGGCTTGCTGGCCGTCTTGTGCCTCCCGGCTGACACCGTTCGGAATCTTCCCCGAAGAGCCAGCAACCACCGGCAGAGCAGCCTGCCTCCACCGTCCGTGGCCACGACCAAAACCCCGCTCCCCGCCCCACCGCACTACCATGGTTACGCCGCCCCCAGACCAATCCAGAAAGACTCGTCGTCATCCACATCTGGTGGCGGCAGTACCTTCAACCCACGCAACTCTAAGATAGCCATCTAAGCGCTGCTTCCACGGCGAACTTGCGCCCCCATACCCTTACGTTAGACACCAGCCAACCAGCAGCCTAGGAGCTCCACCGGCTTGAGTGGTGCTGCTTCCCATTGGGAATCGATTGGCCCGGAATAAAAATTCAGACAACTGACACCTAAATAAAGTGATTTGATATGAGGGTGCGACCTATCCGGCGGCCCGGTAAAGTAGGCAGCTCCAGCTGCCTAGTCGGTGAGGCCGGCACGGTTGCGGTTGCTACCGGCGGCAGGGAAGTAGAGATGTCGCGATGGTCGACGGCTACGGGGAAGCAGCGTTGGGGCTCTAGACGGGTCCAAAGTAGGAGTCGCTTCGGTGCCGTGAACAACGGTGGGGGTGAGTCGGCTCCGGTACGGTTCACGCGGCCGTCGTTGAGGCAGCTCCGGCAGCACGGAGTCAAGGCACACGGCCCAGTGCACGACGGAAAATGGACAGCATCTTCGGGATTAGAGAGGAAGGCGGCTGTGAATTTGGTGCGGTGGGGGCGCTATGGAGGAGGGGCTGAGGTTTCGCAGCTCAGGAGAAGGGAGCTTCCGGGCAGAAGGTGCTTTGGTGCGCACGAGGTATGAATGGCGAATTGGGAGGGGGAACCATGTGTTATGGACGCATTTGTCTAAAATGTGTGTGTGTGTGTGGGGGGGTTACAGTTCTACCCCTGCCTTTAGGATTCTCGGCTTGGGTCTGTGTACTGAGGGTCGGGGATAGTAGAGTAACTTTGCTTTTCCCAAATAGTGGGCGCGAGCGATTTCGTCCGAGGAGTGTGTGTTTTGAAATATACTGGGCGCGAGCGATTTCGGGCAAGGAGGGCCTGTTTTGAAATATAGTGGGCGCGAGCGATTTCGGGTGAGGAGGGCGTGTTTTGAAATATAGTGGGCGTGAGCAATTTAGGGCAAGGAGAGCGTGTTTTGAAGTAATGGGTGCGACCTATTTCAGGCGAGGAGAGAGTGTTTTGCCGACCATGGTTTATGAATTATTCGGCACATGTCATTCCGGTCGAGGATATGGCGCGCTTGGATGAAGTTACGAACCTACCCTCAATGTACAATGGGCCAATTGATGGTGTCCCACATAGGCCGGTAATTTCGTGTATCCCATTTATTTGCTCAGGCGAATTCCACCGAGCAGAGGGTGTTTAACAATTCGTTCAAATTTTGGGAGAACGAGCATCCACGTCTACCTTACCAAGTCGATTCGAATCAGATTTTGAAATATTAGCTTGCCACTTCTTTCTTAGATGGAGAGATGATGACAAATAGTTGACTGATACGTCTCCAACGTATCTATAATTTTTGATTGCTCCATGCTATATTATCTACTGTTTTAGACTATATTGGGCTTTATTTTCCACTTTTATATTATTTTTGGGACTAACCTATTAACCGGAGGCCCAGCCCAGAATTGCTGTTTTTTTGCCTATCTCAGTGTTTCGAAGAAACAGAATATCAGACGGAGTCCAAACGGAATAAAATCTTCGGGAACGTGATTTTCTCACCGAACGTGATCCAGGAGACTTGGACCATGCTCCAAGGAACAAAAGAGGCGGTCACGAGGGTGGGGGGCGCCCCTCCCTAGGGCGCGCCCCCCTGCCTCGTGGGCCCCTCGGTGCTCCACCGACGTACTCCTTCCTCTGATATATACCTACGTACCCCCAAACGAACAGATAAGGAGCCAAAAACCTAATTCCACCGCCGCAACTTTCTGTATCCACGAGATCCCATCTTGGGGCCTATTCTGGAGCTCCGCCGGAAGAGGGCCGTCATCACGGAGGGCTTCTACATCATCCTAGCCTCTCCGATGAAGTGTGAGTAGTTTACCTCAGACCTTCGGGTCCATAGTTAGTAGCTAGATGGCTTCTTCTCTCTTTTTGGATCTCAGTACAATGTTCTCCCCCTCTCTTGTGGAGATCTATTCGATGTAATCTTGTTCTTTTGCGGTGTGTTTGTTGAGACCGATGAATTGTGGGTTTATGATCAAGTCTATCTATGAACAATATTTGAATCTTCTCTGAATTCTTTTATGTATGATTGGTTATCTTTGCAAGTCTCTTCGAATTATCCGTTTGGTTTGGCCAACTAGATTGGTAGTTCTTGCCATGGGAGAAGTGCTTAGCTTTGGGTTCGATCTTGCGGTGTTCTTTCCCAGTGACAGAAGGGGCAGCAAGACACGTATTGTATTTTGCCAGCGAGGATAACAAGATGGGGTTTATTTCATATTGCATGAATTTATCTCTCTACATGATGTCATCTTGCTTAAAGCGTTACTCTATTTTTAACTTAATACTCTAGATTCATGCTGGATAGCGGTCGATGAGTGGAGTAATAGTAGTAGATGCAGAATCGTTTCGATCTACTTGTCACGGACGTGATGCCTATATACATGATCATGCCTAGATATTCTCATAACTATGCTCAATTCTGTCAATTGCTCAACAGTAATTTGTTCACCCACCGTAGAAAACTTACACTACTGGAATCAGGGAATTTGCCGTCATCCTGCTCTTTGCCGTCAACCAGCGGACGGCAAAGACCCTCTTTGCCGTCCGCTTCATAAAAGCGGATGGCAAAGAACAGGCTGATGGCAAATTCCCTGATTGCCATCAGCCATTTCTTTGCCGTCTGCCTACTGGACCTTTGCCGTCCGCTGGCGGACGGCAAAGAAAGGGCCTAGCTAACGGCCGTTTCCCCCCTCTTCTATGTGCTCTCTTTGCCCTAACCCACCCCCCTCTGTCTCTCCGGCCCCACACTCCCCTCTCTCACCCCGCGCCCCCAATTCAAACGCGCCCGCCCCGCCGCCGCCGAGCCCCGCCGCCGTCGAGCACCGCCCCACCCCGCCGCCCCACCCTGCCACCGCCGCACCCCGCCGCCCCGGCCGCCCACCCGCCCCCACCCCCCCGCCCCCCGACCCCCCCGCCCCCCGCCGCCCGTCGCCCGCACCACCCTGCTCCCCCTCCGCCCACCGCCCGCACCTCGCCACCAGCTGCCGAGCCTCGCCGCCGCCGAGGCACCGCCCCGCCGCCCCACTGGCCACCGCACCTCGCCGCACCTCCGTGTCCCGAAGGTGAGAGCCCCTCTTCTCCTTTTTTGTTTTTTCTATTTTTTTAGTTTAGATTACTTTTAGTTTTGTTTTAGATTTAGTTTAGTTTAGATTACTTTTAGTTTGGTTTTAGGTTTAGTTTTAGGTTTAGTTTAGTTTTAGGTTTACGTTTAGTCATGAAAAAAAAAAGAAGAAGAAGAAGAAGAAGAAGAAGAAGAAGAAGAAGAAGAAGAAGAAGAAGAAGAAGAAGAAGAAGAAGAGGAAGAAGAAGAGGAGGTAGAAGAAGAAGAAGAAGAAGAAGAAGAAGAAGAGGAAAAAGGAAAGGAGGAGGAAGAAGAAGAAGGAAAAAAAGGAAGAAAAAGGAAGAAGAAAAGGAAAAAAGAGGAAAAAACCCCGACCCGACACGCACCCCGATCCGACACCCGACCCCGAGACCCGACCGACACCCCGACCCCGAGCGTGACCGACACCCCGACCCCGACATACCGACACGGCACCATCGAGCCGACCCGGCAATCGACCGCCCTGAGACCCCGAACGACTCCCCAAGCCCCGAGCCTGACTCCGACAAACCCACCCCGACACCGACACGAACACCCCGACTGGCACCCCGCCCGACCCGACACCCGACCCCGATCCGACACCTCGACCTCGACCGCCGACAAACACCCCGACCCGACCGACACTCGACCCGGACCGAGCGATCCGAAACCCGACCCGCACGGCACCCCAACCAGCCCCGAGACCCCGACCCCGACACGACCCCGCACCCCGACCCGGCGACACCCCGGCCCTGACCCACCGACACCGACAACCGCACCCCGACCCCGACACGGCACCCCGAGACCGACACGACACCCCGACCCCGACACGGCACCCCGACACCGACACGACACCCCGACCCCGACACCTCCCAAAAAGGTGTTCTTTGGCCTTCCAGAGGCCGACGGGGTCATATATTTGTTAATTATTCGTTAGGTCATATATTTTTTGATTTTGTCACGTTGCCTGGTGAGGGTCGGCTTCCAGAGCTTGGATTGAGCTGGGAGCACTACGTGGCTGCCCCGGCCCCGCCGAATGAGATTATCGACGGTGTCGTGTGCGACACGAGGGCAGACATGGTGATCAGAAAGTTCTGGGTAATTTCGAATTTACACATTTAAAAATCTTCAACTAGCTAGTTATTAATTGTACTAATCAATATTGTCTCATTTGATTGCAGACATTCTACAGGTGTGAGGAGGGATACGAGGAGGACGCGGCACATGTTATCGAGAACGTCTGCAAGCGCCTACTCCAGAACTTACGGCACGAGGCTCGGGTGTAGGCTGTTCGAGACTACTATGCCTTGCGTGGTATCAAGAAGACCAAGCCGGCGTGCCGCGATAAGTTCCTGAGTAAGGAGCAGTACATGAAGGTAATTCTTAAGGCTTTCTCTACTTAAGTTCCTTCATTTAGTAATTCTTAGCCGTAGCGCTCAAGTTTCTATTTGCTAACTTAGGCGCCTCCGAGATGGTGTGCGCATCGGATGGATTGTTGGGAGGTGTTGGTCGATGAGTGGTGCTCAAAACAATGGCTAGCCCTCCACAACGAGACCAAGGACAAACGTGCCCAAATGGAAGGTGTGCCACACCATCAAGGCAGCTCCAACTTATATCAGTTCGGGCACAACTGGGTATGTGGTTTGCTTCACGATTCATGCAATTCATTCATCATGCTAGCTTGAGCCCTTTAATTACTAATTTTCATTGTTTCTCTCTTTCAGGCACGCTACAATAAGGCGGATAAGGTGCCAGAGGTGTACGACCTATATGCCATGGCCCACATTGCCTCTTTCAAGAAAGTCAAGGCTTTCTCTCAGTCTGACCTCGATGATGCAAACAACATCACCAACATCTCCTCCCACAACAAGCTCGTGAGATATAGAGATGAGGGGAAGGCGAGGAAAGGGGAGGACTTTAACCCGAGCCAGGGTCCCATTGATCCAGAGCTGGTGATGATATCTGGTGGCGGGAGGTCCCATGGCTCCATAGCCATTGGAGATGGACTTATCCGTTGTCCTAGCACTCTCCCGGAGATCAAGGCGCGCCAGTCGAGCTCCGCTCCTGAGATAAGGCCTCGTGAACGGCCAGTGCAACTCGCCATCAAGGTTAGTGATACGTACTCAGTTATCTTTCTCCATTACATTGTGTGCGCTTCCATCAATGATTACAAATGGTCATGTGAGTGGTGTTGCAGGCTGCTATACAGAGTGAGAGAGATAGAACGGAGAAACTTCTGGCGGAGGCGGCGGAGAGGCAGCGGGAGTTGGAGGAGTGGACGACAAAGATGATGGAGGAGGAGAGGGCACGGAATGACATGCAGGCAAGGGCCATGTACGAGCTCCTTGTGGTAAGTTTCTTCTGTAGATTAGCCAAAACATTCATGTAGTGTTTGTCACATTACTAACTAGTATGACTGAGTCGTCAAAACCAAATGTGCAGTCTGTGTGTGAGAAGACAGGTCAGACCGCTCCGCCGATGCCAGTGATTGCTCCTGGGACCATGGTGAGTTTTATTTGAATGGACATTACTTGCTAGTCTTAACATTTGAGTGTCATCATGCTAACAAGACATTGGAAATGATCTTTGGTGCAGCGTAACTCCAGACAAGCATTGCACGATCCTTCTCCATCTACCGACACGAGCCACCCCGCTCCTACACCTCCTGGATCTTGGTAAGTTTATCTAGTGTTTTGCTTAACACATGCATAAAGACCTAGACTTAGCTTTATTTCCTCCAATGCTTACCATAATGACCTAGACTTAGCTTCTTCTCCTCCAAAATTACTTAATAAGCTTACTGACCTCCAAAACCATCCATTTTACCTAAGTTAGCTCTAAAACGATCTGTACTTAGCTTACTTATGTCAAAAATTGCATAATTAGCTTAGTTAGCTCATAGACGATCCATTTTACCTAAGTTAGCTCTAAAATGACCCATTTAACCTAGGTTAGCTTATAAATGATCCAGTTCATCCAAGTTAGCTAAAAAATGACCCATTTCACCTAGGTTAACTCCAAAATGACCCATCTTACCTAGGTTATCTCATAAACGATCCATTTCAACTAATTTAGCTCATAAACGATCCATTTCACCAAGTTAGCTAAAAAACAATCCATTTCACCTAAATTAGCTCTTAAATGATCCATTTCACCTAAGTTAGCTCAAAAAGATCCATTTCAACTAAATTAGCTCATAAATGATCCATTTCACCTAAGTTAGCTCAAAAACGATCCATTTCAACTAAGTTAGCTCATAAATGATCCATTTCACCTAAGTTAGCTAAAAAACGATCCATTTCACCTTAGTTACCTCAAAAAGATCCATTTGACCTTAGTTAGCTCATAAACGACCCATTTCAACTAAGCTAGCTCATAAATGATCCATTTCACCTTAGCTAGCTCATAAACGACCCATTTCAACTTAGTTAGCTCATATATGATTCATTTCACATAAGTTAGCTCATAAATGACATACTCTTCTTGTTCTAGTCTTCTTCTTGTTCTACTCTTCTTGTTCTAGTCTTCTTCTTGTTCTACTCTTCTTCTTGTTCTACTCTTCTTGTTCTAACTTTCTTATTTTTCATTTTGCAGATTTCATTCATTTGACGAAAGCTTGCATAGATGGAGTGCTCCTTATCCCTTTCTCTGTTTCTTTTGTATCGTTGAACTATGCATGTATCGTTGGATGAAACTATTGTAATATATATGGTTGGATGCCTCTATGTTGAACTTGTTATGTATGATGGAACTATGCATGTAATATATATGGTTGGATGATGAAGTTATGTGTTGGATATCTTATATGTTTGCTCTGTAATGGCCTTTTGAAATATATCTATATATGTCATATATATTGGTGATGAAAATTGTTGGATTTAATAAAAAACAAATAAAAGAGCCAATATGCAGGCTCTTTGCTGTCTGCCACCGACGGCAACGGGCTCTTTGCCGTCTGCCGTGGACGGCAAAGAAGACACGTGGCATCCAGCTGTGCTTCCTGGGAGCTGACCCATTTGGTCAATTTGCCTACAGTGGCAGACGGCAAAGACTTTGCCATCAGTGGCAGACGGCAAAGAACCTGCCATGTAGTGACGCGTAGATGACATCATACGGCGGACGGCAAAGACACTAGAAATTTTGCCGTCAGCGGCGGACGGCAAAGGCCTGCCGTTAGCCACTTAACGGACTGACAGCGCAATTATTGCCGTCCGCTCTCTTTGCCGTCCGCCGCATACGGCAAAGGGCCTTTGCCGTCAGCCGCCAGGAAGCAGACGGCAAAGTAGCTATTTACTGTAGCCTACTTTTCCGGAGCCTTTTGCCGTCCGCGGCTGACGGCAAAGGCCTTTGCCGTCCGCCGTGGCAGACGGCAAAATAGCTGATTCCTGTAGTGTTATGATCTCGAGAGAAGCCACTAGTGAAACCTATGGCCCCCGGGTCTATTCTCATCATATCAATCTCCATCACTTTAATCTTGTTTTGTTTTTACTTTGCCATTTACTTTTCACTTTGCATCTTTATATCAAAAATACCAAAAATATTATCTATCGGATCTCACTTCCGTAAGTGACCGTGAAGGGATTGAGAACCCCTAATCGCGTTGGTTGCATTGAGCTATTTGTGTTGTGTAGGTACAAGGGACTTGCGCGTGGCATCCTACTGGATTGATACCTTGGTTCTCAAAAACTGAGGGAAATACTTACGCTACTCTGCTGCATCATCCCTTCCTCTTCGGGGAAAACCAACACAAGCTCAAGACGTAGCAAGAAGGATTTCTGGCGCCGTTGCCGGGGAGCCTACGCAAAAAGTCAACATACCAAGTACCCATCACAATCCTTATCTCCCGCATTACATTAGTTGCCATTTGCCTCTCGTTTTCCTCTCCCCCCAATTCACCCTTGCCATTTTATTCGCCCTCTCTCTCCGTACCCTCCCTCTCTATTTGCCTCTTTTTGCCCATTTGCTTTGGTTTGCTCGTGTGTTGGATTGCTTGTTTGTCGCGATGGCTCAAGATACTACCAAATTGTGTGACTTCACCAATACCAACAATAATGATTTTCTTAGCACTCTGATTGCTCCTCTTGCCAATACTAAACCTTGTGAAATCAATACTGCTTTGTTGAATCTTGTTATGGAAGATCAATTCGACGGCCTTCCTAGTGAAGATGTCGCTACTCATCTGAATAGCTTCGTTGATTTATGTGATATGCAAAAGAAAAAAGATGTCGATAATGATGTCATTAAATTGAAGCTATTTCCTTTTTCGCTTAGAGATCGTGCTAAAGCTTGGTTTTCGTCTTTGCCTAAAAATAGTATTGATTCTTGGAACAAGTGCAAAGATGCTTTTATCTCTAAGTATTTTCCTCCCGCTAAGATCATCTCTCTTAGAAACGACATTATGAATTTTAAGCAACTTGATCATGAACATGTTGCACAAGCTTGGGAGAGAATGAAATTAATCATACGTAATTTCCCTACTCATGGTTTAAATTTGTGGATGATTATACAAAAAATTTATGCCGGATTGAATTTTGCTTCTAGAAATCTTTTAGATTCCGCCGCGGGAGGCACTTTTATGGAAATCACTTTAGGAGATACTACTAAACTCCTAGATAATATTATGGTTAATTATTCTCAATGGCATACTGAAAGATCTTCTAATAAAAAAGTGCATCCGATAGAAGAAATCAATGTTTTGAGTGGAAAGATGGATGAACTTATGAAATTATTTGCTACTAAGAGTGTTTCTTCTGATCCTAATGATATGCCTTTGTCTACCTTGATTGAGAATAACAATGAATCTATGGATGTGAATTTTGTTGGTAGGAATAATTTTGGTAACAACGCTTATAGAGGGAATTTTAATCCTAGGCCTTATCCTAGTAATCCTTCTAATAATTATGGGAATTCCTACAACAACTCTTATGGAAATTATAATAAGATGCACTCTGATTTTGAATCAAATATTAAAGAATTTATTTCTTTGCAAAAGAATTTTAATGCTATGATTGAAGAAAAATTGCTTAAGATTGATGATTTGGCTAGGAACGTTGATAGAATTCCTCTTGATGTTGATGCTTTGAAACTTAGATCTATTCCACCTAAGCATGATATTAATGAGTCTCTAAAAGCCATGAGAATTTCAATTGATGAGTGTAAAGAAAGAACCGCTAGGATGCGTGCTTCCAAAGATGCCTATGCATAGCAAGTATGTTAGACTTAGATGTGTTTCTCACATGCTTTATGATGCTCCTTTTGTGCTTCAATTCTTGTCTTTCATGAGAGCATCATTAAAATTATCAATGCCTAGCTATAAGGCTTTAAAGAAAAGCGCTTGTTGGGAGACATCCCTATATTTTTCCTTGCTGTTATTTAATAAATAAATTATTTAGCCTCTGTTTTGGTTGTGTTTTTTGTGTTTAATTAGTGTTTGTGCCAAGTACAACCGTTGGGAAGACTTGGGGAAAGTCTTGTTGAACTTGCTGTAAAAAACAGAAACTTTGCGTTCAGTGCCGGAATTACTAAAAATCATCAGAACGTGATAAAATACTGATTCCAATTGCTGCTGATCAATAAAAAAATTATCTAGGTCGTCTAATTTTGGTAGATTTTTTGGAGTTCCAGAAGTTTGCGTTAGTTACAGATTACTACAGACTGTTCTGTTTTTGACAGATTCTGTTTTTTCGTGTGTTGTTTGCTTATTTTGATGAATCTATGGTTAGTAAAATAGTTTATAATCCATAGAGAAGTTGGAATACAGTAGGTTTAACACCAAAATAAATAAAGAATGATTTCATTACAGTACCTTCAAGTGGTTTTATGTTTTCTTTCTCTAACGGAGCTCACGAGATTCCTATTGAGTTTTGTGTTGTGAAGTTTTCAAGTTTTGGGTGAGTTCTTTTGATGGATTATGGAACAAGGAGTGGCAAGAGCCTAAGCTTGGGGATGCCCATGGCACCACCAAGATAATCCAAGGACACCAAAAAGTCAAAGCTTGGGGATGCCCCAGAAGGCATCCCCTTTTTCGTCCACTTCCATCGGTAATTTACTTGGAGATATATTTTTATTCACCAACATGATATGTGTTTTGCTTGGAGCGTCTTGTATTATTTGTGTCTTTGTTTGTTAGTTTTCAACAATCATACTTTCTGTACACACCTTTTGAGAGAGTCATCTATGAATTAAAATTTGATAGAATACTCTATGTGCTTCACTTATATGTTTTGAGCTATGTAGTTTTGCTCTACGCACTTCACTTATATCTTTTGAGCGTTATTATTTTGCTCTATGTGCTTCACTTAGATCATTTAGAGAACGGTGGTGGTTTGTTTTAAAAGAAACTATTGATCTCTCATGCATCACTTAAATTATTTTGAGAGTCTTAATATCATGGTAATTTTCTTAATATAAATATGCTTGGTGTTCAAGATATGTGAAATTTTCTTTTGAGTGCGTTGAATACTAAGAGAAGATTGAAGCATGATAATTGTTTTGAGATATGGAGGTGATAATATTAGAGTTATGCTAGTTTAGTAGTTGTGAATTTAAACAATACTTGTGTTAAAGTTTGTGATTCCTGTAGCATGCACGTATGGTGAACCGTTATGTGATGAAGTCAGAGCATAATTTATTTATTGATTGTCTTACTTATGAGTGGCGGTCGGGGACGAGCGATGGTCTTTTCCTACCAATCTATCCCCCTAGGAGCATGCGCGTAATACTTTGCTTTGATAACTTCTAGATTTTTGCAATAAGTATATGAGTTCTTTATGACTAACGTTGAGTCCATGGATTATATGCACTTTTTCCCATCCTTCCACCATTGCTAGCCTCTCTAATACCGCGCACCTTTCGCCGGTATCATACACCCACCATATACCTTCCTCAAAACAGCCACCATACCTACCTATAATGGCATTTCCATAACCATCCCGAGATATATTGCCATGCAACTTTCCACCGTTCTGTTTATTATGACACGATCGATCATTGTCATATTGCTAGCATGATCATGTAGTTGACATCGTATTTGTGGCAAAGCCACCATTCATAATTCTTTCATACATGTCACTCTTGATTCATTGCATATCCCGGTACACCGCTGGGGGCATTCATATAGAGTCATATTTGTTCTAAGTATCGAGTTGTAATTGTTGAGTTGTAAGAAAAATAAAAGTGTGATGATCATCATTTTCTAGAGCATTGTCCCAAGTGAGGAAAGGATGATGGAGACTATGATTCCCCCATAAGTCGGGATGAGACTCCGGATGAAAAAAAAGAGGCCATAAAAAAGTGAAAAGGCCCATAAAAATGAGAGAAAAAGAGAGAAGGGACAATGTTACTATCCTTTTACCACACTTGTGCTTCAAAGTAGCACCATGATCTTCATGATAGAGAGTCTCTCGTTATGTCACTTTCATATACTAGTGGGAATTTTTCATTATACAACTTAGCTTGTATATTCCAAAGATGGGCTTCCTCAAATTTCCCTAGGTCTTCATGAGCAAGCGAGATGGATGCACACCCACTTAGTTCCTTTTGATGAGCTTTCATATACTTATAGCTCTAGTGCATCCGTTGCATGGCAATCCCTACTCACTCACATTGATATCTATTGATGGGCCTCTCCATAGCTCGTTGATACGCCTAGTTGATGTGAGACTATCTTCCCCTCTTTTTGTCTTCTCAACAATCACCCGTCTATTCCACATAGTGCTATGTCCATGGCTCACGCTCATGTATTGCATGAAGATTGAAAAAGTTAGAGTATGAAACAATTGCTTGGCTTGTCATCGGGGTTGTGCATGATTTAAATACTTTGTGTGGTGAAGATAGAGCATAGCTAGACTGTATGATTTTGTAGGGATAACTTTCTTTGGCCATGTTATTTTAAGAAGACATAATTACTTTATTAGTATGCTTGAAGTGTTATTATTCTTTATGTCAATATGAACTTTTGTCTTGAATCTTTCTAATCTGAATATCCATACCACAATTAAGAAATTTTGCATTGAAATTATGCCAAGTAGCACTCCGCATCAAAAATTCTCTTTTTATCATTTACCTACTCGAGGACGAGCGGGAAATAAGCTTGGGGATGCCTGATACTTCTCCAACGTAACTATAATTTTTGATTGCTCCATGCTATATTATCTACTGTTTTATACTATATTGGGCTTTATTTTCCACTTTCATATTATTTTTGGGACTAACCTATTAACCGGAGGCTCAGCCCAGAATTGCTGTTTTTTTGCCTATTTCAGTGTTTCGAAGAAACAGAATATCAGACGGAGTCCAAACGGAATAAAACCTTCGGGAACGTGATTTTCTCACCGAACGTGATCCAGGAGACTTGGACCCTGCTCCGAGGAACAAAAGAGGCGGTCACGAGGGTGGGGGCGCCCCCCTAGGGCACGCCCCCCTGCCTCGTGGGCCCCTCGGTGCTCCACCGACGTACTCCTTCCTCCTATATATACATACGTACCCCCAAACGAACAGATAAGGAGCCAAAAATCTAATTCCACCGCCGCAACTTTCTGTATCCACGAGATCCCATCTTGGGGCCTGTTCCGGAGCTCCGCCGGAAGAGGGCCGTCATCACGGAGGGCTTCTACATCATCCTAGCCTCTCCGATGAAGTGTGAGTAGTTTACCTCAGACCTTCGGGTCCATAGTTAGTATCTAGATGGCTTCTTCTCTCTTTTTGGATCTCAATACAATGTTCTCCCCCTCTCTTGTGGAGATCTATTCGATGTAATCTTCTTATTTTGTGGTGTGTTTGTTGAGACCGATGAATTGTGGGTTTATGATCAAGTCTATCTATGAACAATATTTGAATCTTCTCTGAATTCTTTTATGTATGATTGGTTATCTTTGCAAGTCTCTTCGAATTATCCGTTTGGTTTGGCCAAGTAGATTGGTAGTTCTTGCCATGGGAGAAGTGCTTAGCTTTGGGTTCGATCTTGCGGTGTTCTTTCCCAGTGACAGAAGGGGCAGCAAGACACGTATTGTATCGTTGCCATCGAGGATAACAAGATGGGGTTTATTTCATATTGCATGAATTTATCTCTCTACATGATGTCATCTTGCTTAAAGCGTTACTCTGTTTTTAACTTAATACTCTAGATGCATGCTGGATAGCGGTCGATGAGTGGAGTAATAGTAGTAGATGCAGAATCGTTTCGATCTACTTGTCACGGACGTGATGCCTATATACATGACCATGCCTAGATATTCTCATAACTATGCTCAATTCTGTCAATTGCT
This sequence comes from Triticum urartu, assembly GCF_003073215.2. Taxonomy (NCBI): domain Eukaryota; kingdom Viridiplantae; phylum Streptophyta; class Magnoliopsida; order Poales; family Poaceae; genus Triticum; species Triticum urartu. The sequence continues at coordinate 528,341,720 of NC_053027.1, read as the reverse complement.
CAACAGTAATTTATTCACCCACCGTAGAAAACTTATGCTCTCGAGAGAAGCCACTAGTGAAACCTATGGCCCCCGGGTCTATTCTCATCATATCAATCTCCATCACTTTAATCTTGTTTTGTTTTTACTTTGCCTTTTACTTTTCACTTTGCATCTTTATATCAAAAATACCAAAAATATTATCTATCGGATCTTACTTCTGTAAGTGACCGTGAAGGGATTGACAACCCCTAATCGCGTTGGTTGCGTTGAGCTCTTTGTGTTGTGTAGGTACGAGGGACTTGCGCGTGGCCTCCTACTGGATTGATACCTTGGTTCTCAAAAACTGAGGGAAATACTTACGCCACTCTGCTGCATCATCCCTTCCTCTTCAGGGAAAACCAACGCAAGCTCAAGACCTAGCATTGACCCACTCCGAAACGAGAATAAAACCCAAAATGAAATATCTCGATTCAATGAAATAGCACGTTCACCAGGTCAAAATAGTGAACTAAATCCAAAATTAAACACCTCAATCGAGTAGCATGTTGTATAGTATTATAGTACTCCATGCACATGTTGAGAGTCATATTAATGAACTTGTTTGATATACGCATATATCCGTTCATGTGTGGATTGCAGACAACATGTTCTCCAATTTAAATATTTGAATGCAAGATTATATCGAAACATGGTTTACATCAGTCTTTGATGCATAAAACGCAACCTCCCCCTCTATCGGACTCCTGCTCTCTCTCTCTCTCTCTCTCTCTCTCTCTCTCGCCGACAATCTTCTATTCTGTCGCATGCATCCAACACACAAACCTTGTTGGTCCCTCTCCCTCTCTCCCCGTCTCTCTCACTCTCTCTCTCTCTCTCTCTCTCTCTCTTTCTCTCTTTGTGTGTGTGGGGGGGTCTTTCTAGTTCGCATGCATATATACTCCATCTATAGGTCTCTCTCGCACACTATGTATGATTCTCTAGTCCAAGCTAAATATCTTGGGTGCACTCATTGTACGCAAACAAATTCCTTGGCTCGTCGCTCGTACCTCTCTCACGCACCACTCTGTCGTCTCGGAGCTCTTCCCTCTCTCTCAAACTCTCCATCTACCTGGGTCACACATAAACATGCATATCTCACTCGCACTCGATAGACCCATCTAAAACTTTATCTCTCTCCCTCGTTCTCTCTCCATCTCGCACGCACACACACACACAATCTCATGCCTAGCCAAGTATGATGGTCTCTCACTCAAATGTAGGCACATGCAGCTCCCCTATATGTATATGACTAGCTAATCTTAGTCTCCATCACAAACATGTGCATGGTCTATCTCGATTTCTCTCGGGGCATCTTTCTATCTCGCACGCACCTCCCTCGAACTCCCACCCATAAAAGTCCCCTCGCGATCTCGAGGGGATCTCTCTATCACAAACACACCCTCTCTCCCTCCCCATGCGTCCATGTTCTCCATGTGTCCCTCTCGACCTTCGTTCCTTGTTGGCCAGACCTCTATTGGACATGTGCTATAGGGGTGTCTCTCTCCATTGCAAACAATCACGCACTAGCTATTTTCGTGTATCTCCTCACCTCGCTTTTCTATCTCGGAGATGCATGTGTGATATGTTTGCATAAGAAACGAAAAAACACACTCTCCCTCTCTAATTTATCATTTGTTGTCCCTTTCTCTTTCACACACATACTCTTTTTGCACACTCACTCATTCTCCTTCACACGCACTTGATCTCTCTCGACTTAGGCACTCTCTTCGGTCCATATCATATAGATTTATTGAAAAGTCAAACATCACAAAGTTTGACCATGTACGTGGAGAAAAACATTTACATCTAGAACGGCAAATATATACCATTAGATTCATCATGAGATGTAGTTTCATATTATGTATCCTTGGTATTGTAGATACAAATAACATTTGCGTAAACCTGATCAATGTTTCCAAAGTTTGACTCCTAAATTTTTTTACATGCACTGCATTATCGAGCGGATGGAATATCTCTTTCCCCCTCTCAGCTATCTGACACCACTCAGCCTTATTGGGGCTCCACTATCTCTCTCAAACTTTATATCTCCCTGGTTCACACATACACATGTCTCGCTCGCACTACATATAGACCCATCCAACACTCTCCGCCCTTGTTCTCTCTCTATGTGACACGCACCCCTCTAAGTACCATAATCCCTCACTCCATCATAGGCGCACACACTCCCCCCTAAGTATGATTATCTCTTACTAGCCATCAGGAACACACATATTCTCTCCTTCCATCCATACGTCTATCTCGATATCTCTCAGGGTATCTTCTATCACGCACACACCTTGTCACTCGATCTCCCGCCCATGTAGTCCCATCACGAATTCTAGGGGATCTCTCTATCAAAAACATACACTCTCTCCTCCCCATGTCTGCATTTTCTCCGTACGTCTCTCTCGACCTCTCTCCCTTGCTTGTTAGACCCCTGTTGGCCACATGCTAGGGGTCTTCTGTCTTGGTTACAAACAACCACACACTATCTCCTCACCTTGCTTCCGTTGTCGAAGATGCATGTGTGATATGTTTGCATAAGACACACACCCCTTTTCTCTACTTTTATCGTGTGTTGTCCATGTCTCTTTCACACACGCACACACACTTTTTTCACACATTCTTTATATTTCACACACACACACTCTCTCTCTCTAGTTAGGGACTCTCTCACGTCCATAAGCATATGGATGTTTTGAAAAGTCAAACCTCAGAAAAGTTTGACCAGGTATATGTGGAGAAAAACATTTACATCTGGAACGATCATTAGATTCATCACAACATGTACTGACTTCATACTATTATTTATCTTTGGTATTGTAGATATAAGTAATTTCTTTATAAACTTGGTCAAAGTTTCAAAAGTTTGACTTCAAAAAAATGTTGGCACTACATTATCGAACGCAGGGAGTAGGTCTTTCTCTCTCTCTCTGCTACTCCGTCCGTTCCAAAATAGATGACTCAACTTTAGTATAGTTTGTACAAAGTTGAGTCATCTATTTTGGAACGGAGGGAGTATCTCTTACGGGCCTCCCCTCTCACTCGAAATCTCTATACCGACGGATTATATGCTCACCGTGTCAGTGTGTAGCTCCGTATATTGTTTAGTTGACCGGTCAACCAGTCCACATACTGCCTTGTTAGCTCGTGTTCTCTATCTTCTTGTGCTGGCCCATGTGGCAGTGGGTGAAAATAACTAAACTAGAGGCCCATCTTACACGCGGTGAAGTAAACAAAGTTGAAACCACTCGGGGTAGCACCCCGCACGCTAGTAAATTGAGGGTGCATTGAGAACACACTTCTTCCGCGTGGAGGACGCACTCGCGCACAATTCACCACTGTGCGGCGGCATGCACAGAAGGACGCACTCAGGCACACCCAGTAGGCCAGCACACAACACAGACCAGCACACGTGTACACCGGCGTCGCCACCGGTTGAGATGGATGGCGAGGCAGCCAACAAGCGGAGGCGGCTCGAGCCAAAACCGCATTCGGCGAGCCTGGACTTCATCAGTAGCCTCCCCGACGACATGCTGCTAGTCATCATCAGCCTCCTCCCCACCAAATCTCTCGTGCGGACCGCCCTGCTCTCCCAGTGGTGGCGCCCCCTTTAGCGTCGCGTCCCCCTCATCCTCACTATCGAGAGCTCCCTTTGCGACGGGGATTGCAAACTCATGGACGCAGTCTCCAATATCCTTTCATCGCATCCTAGGCCAGCCAGACGCCATGACATCCGCATGTTCAGTACCAACTGCAAGGTTGAAGCCAAGTTCAACGAGTGGTTCTTATCCCCCACCCTAGATCAGCTCGAGGAGCTCAGCTTTGAAGCTGGACGATGTAGCTCTCTGCAGCCATCCGTGCTCCGCCTCACGCCAACGCTGCGCTGTGCCAGCTTCAGTTCCTACTATCTTCCCCAGATTAATGTCGCGCCCACCGTTCTTCTCCCTCAACTCAAGCAGTTTGACCTCTTCGACGTTGGCATCTCGAAGAAGGCTATGGAGCACCTGCTCCGCAGCTGTACTACACTCGAGTACCTTCGTCTTGAGCAGATCCATGGGTTCACTAGCCTCCACATCGCCTCGACGAATCTCCGATGGATTTTTGTGTCTTGGTGGCCTCGCAACAAGACAACAATTGGGAAGAGATCACTCCAGCTGTTCCACGTTATGGTCATTGAGAATGTGCCTTTCCTTGAGAGATTGCTTGTATCTGATCTAGAAGGTCCAACAAAAATCTGGGTCATTGACGCGCCAAAATTGACAGCGTTGGCGTACTCGTCTGCCAAATTCTCCAAACTCTTTATGGGATCCGTAATTGTTCAGGTACACCACTCATCTTCTTCTCCGTCTTCCTGAAATTCACATTTTAAAATTTCTTCTTGATGTATTTACGACTGTCTTCCAAAAAATGATTCCCACAAGCTTGACCCAGTCTATGCGCACAGTGAAGATCTTGGCAATAAAATATATCGGCCCCAATCTGGATCAAGTTGTTGGATTCCTTACATGCTTTCCGAGCACAGAGAAGCTACTCATCGAGGTGAGACTTCTTTCCTATTAGTAAATGGTAATCACAACGTAGCTCAATTTTTTTTGTAATTTTCCCAAATTATGATGACAAGTGTAGTGTTCAAAATTGCATCTACGCACTGCACCCAAAGAAATGTTTTTAGTATTTTTTCTCACGTGATCACCTGCATCGTTTTGTTGTTGTACTACTATAGTAGCCTAGGCTAGTCATAGTGGAAAGTAACTTAGACTAGTAACTCTATGGTTACCCTAAGAGCAAGTACTACCTCCGTCCTGGTTTACTCTTCCTATCAAGTACTACCTCCGTCCTGGTTTACTTTTCCTATTTTGTAGTAGAGTATCAAAATTTGACCATAAATTTAAGTAACAAAATGTTAATGCATGTCACTAAAAATTATATCATTGGATTCGTATTTGAACATAATTTCAAATGGTATAATTTTTGGTGACATGCATTGGCATTTTCTTAGGTAAATCTATGGTGAAAATTTTACACTAAATGCGAGGTAGTACAAAAGTGGGCTATAACGGCCCTCCACTATGTAGGCCAAAACACGTGCCAACTTCACTTGTGATGCATTTGGCATCGGTGCCCCTCCATTGCTCACCTGGTGCCCCAATCTGGATCACCTACTTTGCTCTAGTGCCAAATTAACTCACACAACAAAAAACACTTGCGTGGGAGAGAGAGAGAGGACTAAGGAAATAAAAAACTTGTTTGGGAGAGTGAGAGGCTGTTGTCGTTGGTTTGATTGATTTTTTTATACATGTGGGTCTGTGTGCACAGCGGTGCCAACTCTCTTACATTGCGAGAGCAGTGCCAAAATCTTTTGATTTGACATCAATGCGTATTATGTGGCATACTTTTGAGAAATATGGCATTGGCCACATAGTGGAAGGCAACAAATGCCCAAGCTCTTCACGTGCTCCTTGGTAAATGAGAGGAAAGAGAAAGAGAGAGAGAGAGAGAGAGAGAGAGAGAGAGAAAGAGAGAGAGAGAGAGAGAGAGAGAGAGAAAAATACTACTAGCTAGCAAACCCTACCGTATGGGTGAATGATATTGCTACCTCTTGATGACATGGCAATCTTATATAGCCAGCTGCTCTAATATGTTCTCTTCTTTTGCAGATAAAAAAGACCCGAAAGTGAAAAATGTGTTGCACTCTAACAATCTCATCAAATGCCTTGATCTCCATCTTACAGAAATGGATTTGATTGACTACCGAGGCAGCACATCTGAGATTAAATTGGCCAAGTTCTTTGTTCTAGAGGCAAGCGTGCTCAAGGTAATGAGGTTTGGCGTTCTCTGGCGCAACAATGAATGGGGTGCTGATCACCGTAAGCGTCTAAGCCTAAATGATAAAGTTTCTGCAGAAGCTGAATTTGTTTTTGAAACATCAAGTGGCCAGAGACTCGAAAATTTATTTTCCCATTAGTGACTTGTCAGGGCGGTGGATTTTAGTTTGTATGATAATGCTGCATCCACCTAAAGTAATGAAAGTTCTTATGTAAACTTCCTAGTAATTTCCTCTTCGTAGATGTAGCATTACTCCTAACATTTGTAATATCAGTTTGAAACTTGTAATATTGCCATGTCATATTCCTGTGTTTTCAAAATCCTGCGAATCCAAGAGGTCCTGAGTTGGTGATGATGTTGTGCGTGTCATCTTTCACCAATAGCCGTCGGATCTAGATCTGACGCATACAAACCAAACTTCTCAAGTTTTGCAAAAAGATGCCCGCACTTGTTCCCTGTTTACAAACAATTCCTTGTCTCTCATAATCAGCCTTATCTCCTCCCAACCACATCTAGAAGGCCATGGAAAAATCTGACGCGATGGCCGCTGCCGGCGCCGTCCACCCCCAATCTTGGTGTTCCGTGCAATGCACTGGCATCTACGCACGGGAAATTATGTCGAACACGGCTAAGTTGTAAGAAGGCTTGCTCTACAGGCATGATGATAGTGACTGCAGACGGTGAGGCTGACTATGGTATGCCGAACACGGCGCCTATACTTAGGTGTCATCTCCGGTGCAGGGTCTTGTCACTTCACTGTGAGGAGCAGCATGTAATAATTTGACCAACGGGTAGTACAGTGCTACTAGTACATTGGTAGTACTACTACTAGTACTAGCACCACCATCTGGATTTAGTAGTACTACCACATCCATCTAGATTTAGTATTTGACTAGCAATATCTAGTAATGCATGTCACAAAAAATGTACTACTCCCTCTGTAAATAAGTACATGGTGTATTGTTTTATTCCTATCGGCGAGAGAACTTACTATCTTTTTGCTAATTAATAGGATTACATGCAATGAACTAACCACTGCATGTCATGTTTGGTAGTCTCAAGACATTGAAAGCATGCACGGCCCACAACTCTCTTTGGTTGATATGTCAAAAAATAAGAAATGAGGAGGGAGTTAATGTACCGTGCCTAAGTGTTTTGGGATTACACAACATTTTTGGTTACATGCATTAACATTTTATTAGATAAATCGAAGGTCTAAATTGGGCACAAAATGCAAAGGGGACCAATAAACCAGTAAACATCAAAGTTCTCTCGTTTGGCCCCAACTAGAGGTCCGGTGAGATGACTATACTGCACCGCCATGGAGGGGGACGCAGCTTCATTGACTTACTGCACCTGCCTTTGGTTGTATGACACGTGGAACCAACAGGTGGCTGGCCAGCCTGTCATACAGCCAAAGGCAGGTGCAGTAGAGGGCCGAGGAGTAGATGGCCAACACACACATGAACTCAACGCAGTCTGCACTTCTCATATAATGGCTCCCTGCCAGTCCAATCTACGAAATCCTACGCACCTACGCACCCTAACCAAGGGCAAGAGTGATCACTCCAATCGCAAGATCAATTGACTAGAAGCTAGACCCATGGAGGTGATGAGCGCGAGCATGAGCCGGCTGTCCCAGATGGTCCATGACGCCGGCTTGTGGCCCGGCACCAAGGAACGTCTCTAGGTCGTGCTTGAGGCCGCCAGGGTGAGAGGCCGCTTGGACGACAGCTTCATCTCCTCGTTCGACAAGGTCCTCGTCGGCTTCCTCGACAAGTTCAACGTTGTCCAGAAGCTCGCGGTCGACCTTGACATACGCCTCCAGCCCACGCTCCCAGGCTCTGCGATGCCCGCCACCCTCAATGGCCTCTATGGTGACAACCTCTTCAGCGCACTGGTGGCCCTGCTTGTCGGAGTAATGGGCCACGGGTAGGCTAACCCGGGGTCCATAACCTTTCAAGACATCTGGGCCGACTGCGCCCCTCGAGACAACAGACGGAGAGCTGACTTCAGGAGAGTGGCTGGGGGAAATAGCCGGCTGCCCATAAGCATCCGAGTCCTAGAGATGAGATCGAGACCGGCCGACTCCGACTGGCGGCTTCCGGAGAAGCCGGCCACGGGAAGTAGGCCCGCGACACCGGCAAAGCCCATGCCCTCATCGGGGGGGATGGGACAGGGAGTGGCGAGAGTAAGGCCCACTCCCTCCCCTTTTCCAGGGGATGGCCAGGACACAGTGCACTATACCAGCGGATATCTCCGTCTGACACAGCACTGTTGCCATGCCATCCCTGACATTGGCAACAGTGGGCGGAGTCCTGTACCCATGATGGCCTGACGGTACGGTCCACGGATGACAGGCCCTACCAGTCAGTGAGAGTCCGGAAGACGACAAGGGTGCCACTAGTCAGACCCATAGGGAGCCGGCCCACGGGAGCCGGCCCGCGGGAGACGGCCTGCCCCTCCCATCGGTCCCATACGCCATTAACCAGACGAGACGGGGAGTGGCTACAGTAATCGCCCGCCAGGCGACAGGACTGTAGCCATGACCCCATGACAAAGCCTGCGTCATTAGAAGCACGGCTACAATAATCAGCAGCCGGCAGGACCCGCTGGCGGCGGGTGCGGCCTGACGGCTCCGTACCAAACCAGTCGGCTGGGCCCACCATCGACGGGCCCCAGCAGTCAGAAGGAGGGCCCGCAGGCGAAGAGACTGACAGTCGGGCCCTGCGTTCATACAGTTTACCATTGTACCCTTGGGGGGTATGCTTATATCAACCCCCCAGGGCACCCATGCAAAGGGTTCCGATTCATTAGGACTAGACCAGACCTTAGAGGAAGGGGAGAACTGGCCCTGCCTCCTCCCACCCACAGATACATCTCGAGGAGCGCCTTTGTACTCACTTTCCCTTAGTGATCATGTGGAGACCCCGCAGAGCAGGACTAGGGGTGTTATCTCCTAGGAGAGCCCCGAACCTGGGTAAAGTACGTCGGAGTTCGTATCTACGCCTCATCCCATTTCCAGGCATCAGCGACGTTCTACTCGCCCCCACCATGATAAGCCATCCATTGGCATATGTCGCACCCAATCCTCGACATTTGGCGCCCACCGTGGGGCCTAGTGCATCGTTGTCCGGAGACCTGTTCTGGACGAGAACCCTTTTTCTCCTTGGCGAGCGCAGCCAGCCCGGCACGCTAGACGGAGTCTGTGCCGACGCGCTGCATGGTGCTGAAATCGCCGTCACAGCTAGTTGCCTCGCCGATCTTGTCGGCGAGGTCCACCTCTCCGACAAGCTCGCATCCGACGCGGACACGGGCAGCCCCGAGAGCCTCGTTGCGGGCCTCCTCGATCAACTCCACGTCGCCAGCGAGCCAGTTGGGGACTTGGAGTCCGTAGGCTCCACCAATCCAATGTTGGTCGACTCGGACACCGCGTCGCTTGACACGTTCCCCACCAACGTGGTGGTCTACGACGAACCGCTTCCTTGAGCGGAGAGCGGTGGAAGCACCATCATGGAAGTGCTTGTCATTAATCATGACGAGCACTCTTGCCCGGGTGATTATGACCCGCTCAGTGCGGTGCTACAAGACCTGGCGGCGCCCATCCCCGAAGACGCCAACACCGAGACGTTGGAGGCACGCCGCCTTCAGCTAGTCGAAGGTGCCAAAAAGCTGGCCTGCATGAGACGCCTGTCAGAAGCCTACTAGTGCGAGATGGACCGCATTGTGGGTGGCACGCCGGCTGCAGCTGGGCCTAGCCGCCTTGGCACGGTCCAGCAGCGCGGCGCGGCTATCGCTGATCTATTCGGGGCGAATCGCCCCGTCTACGCCATGCCTGCGGAGAACATTCGTGGCGCCCAGGCGGTGGCAGACGAGCTAGACAAGTTCGAGAGTGAAGAACGTCGCTTGATGACGGAGCGCATTCAGCGACTCCTTGACGCGGTTGCTGAGAAGAACGAGGCTGGCTGCCACACTGATGCACCGTGCCGACATAATGACAACCTGCTTCCGCGCCGAGACCAAGGCGCGGAGTCTCGGACGCCAACTGGCGGCATCCACGGAAGAAAAAACAAGGAGCCGGCTGCTAGCCACAGTCGGACTCGCGTCACCATAGAGCGCGACCGAGACGGCCGCCCAAGAATAGTGGAACGACGGGATGATTGTCCGCCTCCTCCCCCTCAAACGGAAAGGCGAGTCTCCCTTCCGCCTGTTGATCACCCGACGATCGGCGACCGCCTTGGCCGCCGAGAGGGGGTCAGAGAGAATGACGCCCGCCACCGGATCGACCGTCTCCACCAATCCCTGGCGCTTGAAGAGGAAGATGAGTTGGGTCCGCCGTGTTTCGGCCCCCGCATCGGAGACGAGCCCTTCCCCAAAGGGTTCACGCTCCCTAGAGATACACCCAAATACACCGGCTCCATGAAGCCGGAAGACTGGCTGGTCGACTACTCCACGGCCGTCAGCATAGCTAACGGCAAAAAACGTGTTGCCGTGAAGTACGTTCCGCTCATGCTCCAAGGCACGGCCCAGACTTGGCTGAATAGCCTAAGGCCCCGTAGCATCAAAAGTTGGGTTGACTTTACCGACGCCTTCGTCCGCAACTTCACCAGCACGTACAAGAGGCCTCCCAAGCCTCGCCATCTCTCCTTATGTGTACAGGGCCCCAGGGAGTCAACCCGTGACTACCTCACGCGCTGGGCCGAGCTTCAACTCCTGCGAAGGCGTGCACGAGGTGCAGGACATTGAGTACTTCACCATTGGATGCCGAGATTGCACCCTCCTCAACCACAAGCTTCTCTGTGACGAGCCGGACACCCTCGACGAGCTGCTGATCATAGCGGACAAGTACGCCACGGCCGACTCCTCCATGAAGATGGAGATTCAAGTTAGCGCGACCGGCAAGGTGGCTCCTCAGGCTCCTCGAACCCCGGCTGGAGACACCAGTCGGCGTGAACTGCAGAACGACCACAAGCGCAAAGCCCCACCACCGACTTCCACGAGTCGGCAGGTGGTGACAGTTGAAAACCAGTAGCCAGAAGGGCACCCCCCGCCCAAGCGCCAAAAGGGCGGCAAGCCCAACTAGCAGCCGGCTTTCTCATATGAGCAGACTTTGGATGGACCCTGCAAGTTCCACAGTCTTGCAAAGCCGTCCAACCACACCACTCGGAAATGCCAGTTGCTCACCAGGATAGCCAAGGGAGACGGACTTTTGCCTCCCCCACCTGCGGGGCAGCCGCCTCCTCCGGCCCAGCAGCCGACGGTCAGACCAGTCGGCGCAGTACAAGATGAGTACCCAGAAGAGCAGGGAGCTTATGTCGTGTTCACCAGTGTGGCCGACGACCGACGCAGCAGGCGGCTGCAGCAGCAGGAGGTGAATGCAGTAGCAACTGACACCCCCGAGTTCATGCATTGGTCTGAGAAGCCCATCAGCTGGAGCAGAGCTGACCACCCAGAAGTAATGCCCAAACCCGGCTCCTACGCTTTGGTTTTGGACGCCACCTTTGCCACGGACAAACGAGCTGCTCGCTTCTCCAGAGTCCTGATAGACGGCGGCAGCAGCATCAACATCTTGTACAAAGACACCATGGAGAAGTTAGGAATCAGGCAGAGGCAACTGCAGTTCAGCCAGACGGTGTTCCACGGCATAGTTCTTCGCCTTTCCTGCTCACCAATCGGCAAGATCCTGATCGACGTCCTCTTCGGAGACAAAGATCATTTCCGCCGAGAGTCAATATGGTTCGAGGTGGTGGACCTAGAGAGCCCATACCATGCGCTGCTTGGCCGGCCTGCCCTGGCCAAGTTCATGGCCATCCCCCACTATGCGTACCTCAAGATGAAGATGTCGAGTTCCAAGGGGATCCTGACCATAACAGGCGACTACAAAAAGTCATCCGCCTGCACGTCAGAGAGCAGTCGGCTGGCCGAGTCCCTCGTGATCGCAGCGGAGAAGCGACTGCTAGACCGGGTTGTGGCGATGGCAAGCAAACAGCCAGAGATGTCTCCTGACCCCAGAGAGTCCGAAGCTGAGGGCTCCTTCAAGCCGGCCAAAGAAACAAAGAAGATACACTGTCGTAGGCGCCAACCTTGACAACAAATAGGAAGGCGAGCTCGTCGATTTCCTCCGTGAGAATTGAGACATCTTCGCATGGTCCCCCAAAGACATTCCAGGTGTCCCGACGGAATTCGCCGAGCACAAATTACACGTCCGATCTGATGCCAAGCCAGTCAGACAGCCTTTGCGCTGCTTCTCAGAAGAGAATAGGAGAGTTGTTGGAGAACAAATAGCCCGGCTGCTTGCAGCCAGCTTCATTATGGAAGTATTCTTTCCAGAATGGCTGCCCAACCCGGTCCTGGTACTGAAGAAGAACAAGCAATGGAGAATGTGTATTGACTACACTAGCCTCAACAAAGCATGCCCCAAGGACCCGTTCGCTTTGCCAAGAATCGACCAAGTGATAGACTCCACAGTCGGATGCGAGCTGTTGAGTTTCTTGGATGCATATTCAGGGTATCACCAGATCAAGTTAAACCCAGCTGACAGGCTGAAGACTGCCTTCATCACACCGTTCGGAGTTTTCTGCTACCTGACCATGACGTTCGGCTTGAGGAACGCCGGCCCCACCTTCTAACGATGCATGCAGAAGTGCCTCCTCAAGCAGCTCGGCAGAAACGCTCATGTTTACGTGGACGATGTGGTGGTAAAGACGGAGAAGCCTGGAACACCGCTGGAAGACCTCAAGGAGACCTTTGAGAACTTGCGCCGATTTCAGATCAAGCTCAACCCGGAGAAGTGCGTCTTCGGAGTACCAGCCGGCTAGCTCCTTGGCTTCCTGGTCTCCGAACGCGGCATAGAATGCAACCCCGTGAAGATCAAGGCCATTGAAAGGATGGAGGTATCCGGCCGATTGCTGGACATACAGAAGTTCACCGCTGTTTGGCGTCCATCAGCCGATGCAACACTCGGCTGGGCGAGAAGGCTCTTCCCCTGTACCAACTCATGAAGAAGACCACTTTTTTTGAGTGGAACCACAAGGCGGACGAAGCTTTTTTCCAACTAAAGAAGATGCTGGCTAATCCACCTGTCCTAGCGGCTCCGACTCCTAAGGAGCCCATGCTCCTCTACATCGCTGCCACTAGCCGAGTAGTCAGCACAGTAATCGTGGTAGAACGCAAGGAGGAAGGCAAGGCGCTACCAGTCTAGAGACCGGTATATTATTCGAGTGAAGTACTGTCGACTTCCAAGCAAAACTACCCCCACTACCAGAAGATGTGCTATGGTGTGCACTTTGCCGAGAAGAAATTAAGGCCTTACTTCCAAGAACATCCAATCAATGTGGTCTGCACGGCTCCTCTAGCCGAGATCATCGGCAGCCGAGACGCTTCGGGCCGAGTGGCCAAGTGGGCCATAGATTTGGCCCCCCACACCATCTACTACCAACCTCGCACTGCCATCAAATCACAAGTGCTGGCTGACTTCCTCGTCGACTGGGCCAAAACCCAGTATCTACCACCAGCACTCGACTCCACCCATTGGCGAATGCATTTCGACGGTTCCAAGATGCGCACCGGCTTGGGAGTCAGCATCATCCTCACCTCTACCAAGGGCGACATGCTCAAATATGTGTTGCAAATCCATTTTGCCACCTCCAACAACATCGCCGAGTACGAGGCACTCATTCACGGGCTCCGACTAGCCAAAGAGCTCGGCATTCGCCAGATGCTGTGCTATGGTGACTCCGACTTGGTGGTCCAGCAGTCGTCAGGCGATTAGGATGCCAAGGACGCAAACGTGGCAAGCTACCGCTTCCTCGTACAGCAACTCAGTGGATATTTTGAGGGGTGCGAGTTTCTCCATGTACCAAGAAATGACAACGACCAAGCAGACGCCCTGGCGCGAATCGGCTCCACCCGTCAGGCAATACCGTCCGGTGTCTCCCTCCAGCGCCTCCTCAAGCCGTCCGTCAAGCCATCGCCAGAATCAGACTCCATCTTCATGCCGGCTCCTCCTGAAGTAGTCAGATCCGACTCAAGAGCCCCCGCAGACGGCACGAGTATTCCGGCTGGCGGCACGGGAATCGTGGCAGTCGCACCTGGCTCGGGGACTGCGGCAGTCGGCCCGAAGACTTCAGAGCCCGGCCTAGGGACTGCGTCAATCCGCCCGAGGACTTGCCGCCTTGAGCTATGAAACGACTTCCTGCAGCCGGACAAGTAATGTGTGGCACTTAAGCCGTCTCCTATTAGAAGCCGCGGATCACAAAGCGACCGTTTGGCGAGCAGGAGTAAGGTAGAATGGGTGTCCATATGATAAATGGCTAAGGATTCAAAGCTCGCTCATAGTTTAAGGCCGGTTTTCAGCCTTTTACAACCGACTCTTTAGCAGCCGGCTTGCCGTTTTCTAAATTAACTTGCTAAAAACTCTAAAAGTCTAAGTACTTTCCTTCCCAAAGAAGACAAGTATTTGATCTAGCGGCAGTCTGCAGAGCGGCTGTCCGACTGGCAAAACCGCAACCAAGGGAAGGCGGCAAAGGAAAAAGTCAAAGAGAAATAATCAAGAAGAGATAGAATGCGGATAAATATTTACATAGAAAGCCCCTTCGCCGAATCATCAAATAGAAGTTCAAGATACACCCAGTGGGTGGAATTGTGCAAAATAACAAGTTCATCGAGACTGCTAAGCAGGTAAAACAAAGATAAAGTGGCAGCCTAGGAAGCCGCGGACGGACTCGGAGGACCGGAGTGGTCGGCGGTGCCAATTGCCGGGGCGGCCGGCTAGTTGGTCTCCGCTTGATCACCTCTGGCGACAGCTGGCTCAGTTGGGTGCGGCTCGTTGCTAGAGGCGCGGTCAAGCTAGGGCTGGTCGTCTGCCTCGACCTCTGGCGCCTCCTCCTCGTCTCCTTCCTCCTCCTCGCCTTCCTGTTCGCCACTAGAGTCGATCACCTCCGCCAAGTCCTCGCCGTCGTCCTGGTTCAGCCCGAACCACTCCGGCGGCGCCTCCTCGCCGTTCTCAGCCCACTCTGGGACGAAGACGCTGGTGTCGGTGTACTCAGCGATCGATGCGGCGGCGCGCTTGACAAGATCGTCCTCCACTGCTGCCAGCTCCGCCTGGGCTTCCAACCGAAACGTGGCTAACTAGGCTAACTCATCCCAGGATATCACACCTTGGCGAATTCTAAAGCCCGGCGGGCTCCAGCCCGGGTCGAAGAACCCTTCCAGGCCTCAAGACGGCCGACTGCTACCTCCAGCCAGTCGGCAGTCCGACTGGGGTGCGTGGTGCCTGCATGTCTGGCCATAGGGCGGCAATCGCCTGGGCACCGACACATTGAAGCCGGCGCAACATCCGGTGGGGCGGCCGAAGGCGGGACTCGATGCTAAGAATCTGCTCGCGAAGAGTTCGGGGGGCGTTGGCGGCGATCTGTGCACCGTCCGCCCTCCGTGCTTCACGATCAACCTCGATGGCTTGATGGGCGGCATTACAATGGCCGGGGAAGAAGTCTGCTAAGGAAGAAGAGCGAAGAAAGAAGGTTAAACATTAAGGCCGACTTAGCCAGCAGTCGGCGGCCTAGAAAAGGAAACAAGGAAAAGCTCACCATCGACAAGATCTTCGATTGCTCGGAAGCTGGAGATCAGCGTCGCCTCCATGTCGGTCCAGGAGGAGCGCTCGGACGCAAATTCAGCAAGAAGGGCGGTCTCCTTGTCCTCCGCCTCCTTCTGGGACCTCTGGAGCAGCTCCTTCTGCTCCGCCAGCTGCGTAGCCAGCCGGTCGCGCTACCCCGTCAGCCGGCCGCACTCCTCCTCCTTGATGCACAGCGCAGTGTTGACTTCACCCAGCTGCTGCTAAAGGGAGGTGTTGGCCTCTGAAGAAGGAATGGGAGGGGTGTCAATCGTCAACAAAGAAGAAAGGTTGCCGGGGAGATCCGGCCCGACTACTCAGCAGTCGGACCGAATCTCGGGGTCTACAGCCCGCAGGTGCGCCAGCGCGCCCCGTGGTAAAAGAAGAAGATTCACCCTGGCTGTCCGACAAGTCGGCGGTCCGCTTGGCCAGCTCCTCAAGATTGGCGTTGAGGGAGGTCACACAAAGATTGTGGTAATCCTGCATCAAAATTTCAGAACAAGTGTTGGTCCTTGGAACTCGCCGATTAGAGTTCTAAGCCGCCTGCTCAGCAGCCGACCCGAAACTCGGGGACTACACCCAGTGGGTGCGCTGGCGCGCCCCTACAAAGAAAAACAAGGAAAGCAAAAACAAAAAGGAAGGATGCGTACCCGGATGGTTGTTCGTGATGCCAAATACGCCTTGGTGCACTCCTTGATGGCGTCGCCCTCGGCCCGGAGCTTGGCTTGGACGTCCAAGAGCGCCTGGTTCAATGGGCCCGTTCCACCTCCCCGCACCCACCCGGTGGGCGCAGCGCTCGACACCTTGGTGTCCGGGATCGCGGAGCTCGCAGCGCCGGTATCCAAAGGGCGCGGTGCTGAGGCCGCCTTCACGAGACGGCGGCGCGTCGGCATGCTGACCTCGAGGACCAGGCCCGTCGCTGCCTCGCTTCTGGTTGGTGGCACTGGCGGGTCCGCCGGTTGCCCGCCTGGCGCACTTCTGGAGGGCGGCGGCGGCACAATGACTTCCGGCGTGGCGGTGACATCGGCGTCCCTCTCCATGACTGGGTTCTCGTCGCCGACTTCCCCAGTCTGTGCCGTGAACTCCGGTGGCGGCGGCGCAGAGTTGAAGGGGACGACAAACACCGCCGACTGGCGGTGTGTGGCTTCCTCAGCGCGCTTCTTCTCTGCATCGGCGGCCTCGGCTTCCGCCAGCTTCTTCAGGGTGGCGGCCTCCGCTTTCTCGGCTTCCGCCTTCCTCAGGCGGACGGCTTCCCGCTCCTCATGCGCCTCCCGCACGTTCCGCTCCGTCGCCTCCCAGAGGTCGGCGGCGGGATCAATCCACCGGGTGGTGGAGGAGGTCTCCGCCGACTTTACGACGGAGCCGGCGGCTAACTTCTCAAGAGAGAGTAGGGCCCTAAAGTCAGGAAAATAAAGTAAAGGGGATTTCAGACAGATTCAATAAAAATGTGAAGGCATAAAGGGAGGTAGTACTTATGCCGAAATCCGCTGCGGCGTCTTCACCACCTTGCGGAAGCGGTTGGCCTTTGTGGCCGCTTTGTCCTGCTTGGTCGCCGCGGCTGAGACCTTAGGCTTTTTCGGCCGGCTGCCGAACAGGCTCGTCCCGGCCCTGCGCTTCTTGCTGCCGCCTTGAGTGCCTGGCGGGGCTAACGAGCCCATGCCCGGCTGGCCTGCTCCTGGATGTTGGCGCAGGGCGACCTCCTCGTCATCATCAGGCCAGTCCTCGAGACTGGCCCCAAGTCTCGGGCCGCCTGCTACGCCTCCTCCTCCTTCGGCGTTGTCCACCAGGGCCGCTGCCCCCAAGTCGGGGTCATCCACATCACTCTCCGCTCGGTTGGGGAGGAACTCATGGTCCGGCCCGACGGTGCTGGCTGCTGGCTGGAGGGGGGGTTCTGACCAAAGCCGACTAGTCAGAACGGACAAGACGGACTCGGCAGTAAAGATGTCAAGAGAATCGAAGAAAAAGAGAGAAGGAAAACGACTCACCAGAGGCGGAGGGGCAGCACATGAATACGGCTCCTTGCCGAACTGCCACTCTTCGTCGAGGTCGCAGCTCACTAGATAGTTCACCATGTAGGCGACCTCCTCGTGAGGCATCTCCTTAGTGCACATCCGACTTGGGTCCCGGTGCCCGCTCATCTGACAGATCATGTGGGGGTGGCTTTTGAGGGAAAGCACTCGGCGTGCCACGAAGGCGGCCAGCAAGTCCAGCCCGGTGAGGCCCTCCTACTGCGTCAGCACTCGAAGCCGCGCAACGGCGCCGACTCCTGCAGGCGTCAACGTCCGGGCCCGGTGCCACCTGTTGGGCTACCTCCCAGCCGGCGGGCCAGCTACGTAGGCCGGCAGGTTGACCCAATCACCCTCCGCGGAGACGTTCTTCACGTAGAAGTATGACCGCTGCCACATCTTCACTGACTTGATCAGCCTAATAGAGGGAAATGGGTTGTCGGCCCCCGACCTCCGCACGGTGATGAACGCGCCGCACTAAGCCGCACGCCCGCGGCTTGGGTGCCGAGCTTGGAGAAGAAGAACTCCCCCCAGAGCTCGATGGAGGGGAGACCGCCGATGAAGCCTTCGCACAGGGTAACGAAGGCGGACAGTAGCACCACCGTGTTAGGAGTGAGGTGGTGCGGCTGGAGTCCGTAGAACTCGGGGAAGGAGCAGAAGAAGTTGCTTGCCGGCAGGCCCAGGCCGCGCAGGCAGTGCGAGCGGAAGACGACCCGCTCGCCCTCCTGCGGCGCCGGTGAAATTTCTCCCCTCGGCGCGAGGCGGATCCTCACGAGGTCCTTGCCGGGCAATCGACGCGTCTTGCGGAGGAAATCAATGTGGTCATCGTGGACCTCTGAATCATCCCAGGTACCGGAGTGCGCCGTCAGGGGCGTGACGGCGGAGGAAGAGCTCATCGTGAGCGGACCGCCGCGGTGTTCGACAAGGCTCGAGGTGCAGAGAGAGATAAGAAGGAGAGGAGGTAGTGGGGAGGCGGGACGCCCGTGCTCCGCCGCATCCCCTCCTCCCCTAGTTATAGCCCAGTGGGCTGCGAAGCCAAGGGGGCGGTTGTGGGATTTACTGCGCCCACTACCCCATGCCCCCACGTTTATCACGCAAGGTTACTGCGTGCAGTAACTACGTGGGAAGCTCAACCGTCCCCCACGGCCGCAGCGGATACGCTCGCGTGCCGAGGCGCGGTAGTGGCAGGCCCCACCTACAGGCATGTCCCATCTCGCAGATGGGTAGGCAGGCTGGCCCAGCCACTAGTTGCCACGTGGCAGGCCCGAAGTGGGTGGCAACCAGGAAACTTAGCTTGTACGCCACTGAGTTCCCGCCAGGGCATTCGAAAGTATTTCTTGGACAAGTCAAAATCAGGCGACTCCGACTCCTACCAGTCGGCCCGGCAGAGTCAAGCAGAGTCTCCACCTAAAATACTCGGAGAATGAAGCTACTGAGGCTCCTCGGCTGGTTGTCCGCGGCGCCACATCAGCTTCGGGGACTACTATCGGAGTAATGGGCCACGGGTAGGCTAACCCGGGGTCCATAACCTTTCAAGACATCGGGGCCGACTGCACCCCTCGAGATAATAGACGGAGAGCCGACTTCAGGAGAGCGGCTGGGGGAAACAGCCGGCTGCCCATAAGCGTCTGAGTCCTAGAGATGAGATTGAGACCGGCCGACTCCGACTAGCGGCTTCTGGAGAAGCCGGCCACGGGAAGTCGGCCCACGACACCGGCAAAGCCCATGCCCTAATCAGGGGGGATGGGACAGGGAGTGGCGACAGTAAGGCCCACTCCCTCCCCTTTTCTAGGGGATGGCTAGGACACAGTGCACTGTACCAGCGGAGATCTCCGTCTGGCACAGCACTGTTGCCATGCCATCCCTGACGTTGGCAACAGTGGGTGGAGTCCTGTACCCACGACGGCCTGATGGTACGGTCCACGGATGACGGGCCCTACTAGTCAGAGAGAGTCCAGAAGACGGCAAGGGCGCCACTAGTCGGACCCGTAGGGAGCCGGCCCGCGGGAGACTGCCTACCCCTCCCATGGGTCCCACGCGCCATTAATCAGACGAGACGAGGAGTGGCTACAGTAATCGCCCGCCAGGCGGCAGGACTGTAGCCACGAACCCATGACCAAGTCTGTGTCATTAGAAGCACGACTATAGTAATCAGCAGCTGGTAGGACCCGCTGGCGGTGGGTGCGGCCTGTAGGCTCCGTACCAGACCAGTCGGCTGGGCCCACCATCGGCGGGCCCTAGCAGTCGGCAGGGGGGCCCGTAGGCGAAGAGACTAACAGTCGGGCCCTGCGTTCATATAGTTTACCATTGTACCCCTGGGGGTAGTCTTATATAAACCCCCCAGGGAACCCATGCAAAGGGTTTTGATTCATTAGGACTAGAGCAGACCTTAGAGGAGGGAGAGAACTGGCCCTGCCTCCTCCTACCCACAGATACAGCTCGAGGAGCACCTTCGTACTCACTTTCCCTTAGTGATCATGCAGAGACCCTGCAGAGCAGGACTAGGGGTGTTATCTCCTAGGAGAGCCCCGAACCTGGGTAAAGTACGCCGGCGTTTGTATCTACGCCTCATCCCGTTTCCAGGCACCGGCGACGTTCTAGCAACGGAACAACGACGAAGGTGGTGAACTCCACTCCGCAGGGACTCTGGCTGGGACACACTCTAGCTCGCACGCATGGCAACCATCGACAAGAAATCAAGCAATCATGGCATCACCTGCAATCTAGCATGACATGCCAGGTCAGTACATTGAATGTACTTGCAAGCTCACAACAACCATAAACATCAAGGCAAGACAATAACATAGCATTTAACAGGTTAATTAAATTAACAACTATTATGATGAAACAACTACTAAGCATGGTATGAAACTGATACAGTACTAATAAATCACCATCTCAGATCTCCATAACAATATCACTCTTGGCTAACCGGCCAAGCAATAAACCATATCGATCACCTCGTGATCAAAACCAAATGGTGATTATTCCGGCGATCACAACCACGACCAACACTTGGTCTCAAACGGTGATCTTTCTGGCGATCAATACCACGACCAACACTTGGTCTCAAACGTCATCATCAACATCCTGCCCATCTGTAATGCTCAACATATCAACATACAAATCACTTATAAGTCATTCTGTCATGTGATTGTTGATAGAACGGTGTGACCTAGTATGAACCCATGCCCATGATCGAGGACGAGGCTATCGATAGATTTAAATACACTCTGCAGAGCTAGCGCACTGTACCCACACCACGGAACCCATGGCCTCGCACTCCCATTCGGGTGGACCAACCGTGTTCCGACAAAACCGATCACCTACCATGACACTCTCCCGGCCACTCCGACCCACTCCCCACTGGGCCAGTCCTGGGTGGCCCCGTGTCTACCAAAGACACAACGACCACTGTCATAGCCAAAACGTCCCTCATGGGGACCGTCCCTCACGGGGACCGGATCCATAACAACAAGAACGGGCACACAAGGTTATGTCTGCTTACCGAGCCAGGATACCGCACGCCCATAACCTTCCCTCATTGGAGGCACCGGCGAGAGGCCCGACAATAGACCGCATTAGGGCCTTCCCATAAAGGCAAATATGGTTTCACTAGAGAAAGCACGGTTCGGTGGTACCTGACCAACTCAATGACGGAATTTATTCCCAAAAATATAATAGTAATGACTGATACTCCGATATCACCTATCTACCTATAATCCAAGTCGTAGAAATATCCAACAAATAATCTAAAGTTGAATATCGTCTCTCCAAAATACTCAGAGGACAGCATAACACTACTATGATGAATCCAAGAATGATAAGACTACTACTCAAATATCAAGATCTAACTATTCAACTATGATTCCACAGCAAGCATCATCTCCAACATCATACTCCAAACATAATATCATCTAGTATCATGGTGAAATTAACACTAGCCACTAATAATCCAAAGGGAAACATGATATCCAAAGTAATACTCCAAAATTATACCAGATACCATCATGACATAATCATAATAGCCACTAAGAATCCAAAGGCAACATGATATCCAAAGTAATACTCCAAAATAATACCAGATACCATCATGAAATAATCATACTAGCCACTAAGAATCCAAAGGCACATGATATCCAAATAATCATCAAAATATAAGTCCTAGAACTCCAAGCAATATCATGGCAATATCAATATCAAAACAATACTCCGAGACATGCCATGAACAAATCATACATAGCTAATGCAATATTTTAAACAAGTTCAAATAACTTAAACCATGCTACTGCATTACAATCATGCAAATGGAGGGTGCGGCTTCCCTGGGGAGGAAGAAATCACCAAGAGGAAGTGCGAGAGGGTCGCGGAAAGATTCGCCGGAAAACGTACTCTCTCGGAGGGGGCTGAAAAAGGGGAGGGGTAAAATAGTCATTTTCAGAATGTCCAAACATGGCGAAAATGGTTCCATCAGAACGGGCTTGACGAAACGAAGAAGTGGGCTTTGGAATCACCTCATTTGAAGTTGCGAGCAAAAATTTATACCCCGACGAAGTTGAGGGACCAATCTGTAAAAAGATTTCTACAAACAGGCCCCTAGAGGACAAAACAGAAAACATATTTCAGCGAATGCGCTTTCAGAACTAAGGAAACGCATTTTAACCCAAAGAAGATGAAAATGCGCTTTTCTAAAAGGAAAATGTATCCGAAGGAATACGTGTCCACTTACTCGACGTCAGCAGAGTGCGGGGCCGACTTTTGGGTCGCTGACGGGTGGGGGCCACGGCATCTCTTCTCTCTCCTCCTGCCTCCATCGTCCTCCTCGTGACGGTCACGATAGAAAGGCGAGGCCGGGCGTGGCCGGCGCTGGCCCCGGCGCCTCGGGCCACCCCTGGTGGAGCTCGGACCACCAGTGGGCTCAGGATGACGCCGCGCACCCGCCCCAGTGGTGCACGGGCGACGAGGAAACCCGAAGCGAGCAGGAGCAAGGCCATGGCGGATAGAGGCTTCATCCATGGATGGACAGGGGACAAGAGGTCGCCGGCAGTCGAGGGAAAGAGTTGAGAGGCTCCGCTAGAGTTCAACATCTCGTTGGGTGGTGGAGGGATCTAGTGAGGGAGTAAGCTTTGAGTGAATTTAGCCGGGGACCGGCGATGGCCGAGGCGGCGATGGGAGGGCTCTGGACCATCTCGAGCTCGTAGGAGAGGTTAGGGAGGTTTCTGGGAGTGAGGAGAAGCTGATGAGATGCTCGGGAGGCCGCGGGGTGGTCTTATATAGCTGGCGTCGCCGCGGACGCATGCCCATGCACATGAGCTCGGAGGCAGGCGACGAGGGAGGAATAGTGGAGGCTCTCAAGGGCAGAGACGGCCAAGGGAGCACGGGGGGATGACGACGGCAACGAACCGAGCCAAGACGCCACTGTTCGCCCGTGGATGCGTGGCGGCTTGCATCGGTGGGCGGAGGGGGAGAGGGGTCCAGGGGAATGGCGACGACGAGATGCAGTCACTGGGCATCCTCACGAGCTCTAATACGACGAGAGGGAGCGGTGCCAAAGCACAAACGGTGCTTTGGACACGCCACAGCGCACAGAGCGCGTAAATCTGCATGCCAGCTGCGCGGTCACCACATGCACTAGCATGTAGTGGGGGATAGGGGCTTGACCATGTCGTCTAGTGCGTAGTTCATCCAGTGGAGGTCTCAACTACGGTGGTAGATCAGTGAAAAGTGACATGGTTAAATGGTAGTCACCACCTGAAGTTTACTGCAGTAAACTTGACTGAGTACTGTTGATCAACAGGAAGGAGTTTGGAAGCAAAGGAGTTGTCTGCGAGGTTTAGGTAAAGAAGGACTTTCACCCTGGTAACTTTGAGAAGATTAGGGCCAAGATTTAATGTAGTTGCTTAAGAACCACAAAAACTGGTCCAGAAATGAGATTTGGATGATGCACTCACATGGTGATGCCACTTGAACTCAAATTTGGCAAGGCTTAATGATTTGGCCAGACAAATGTGCTGTAAAAATTTCATACCAATTGGTTTACGAAAATGGTACTTCCTTCACAGCTATTCCCTTTGAGGGAGTCCTGCATTAGGGGGTATCCGGACAGCTGGACTATATCCTTTGGGCGGAATGTTGGACTATGAAGATACAAAATTAAAGACTTCGTCCCGTGTTCGGATGGGACTCTCCTGAGCATGGAAGGCAAGCTTGGCAATACGGATATGTAGATCTCCTTCCTTGTAACCGACTCTGCGTAACCCTAGCCCCCTCCGATGTCTATATAAACCGGAGGGTTTAGTACGTAGGCGCAACAATCATACCATAGGCTAGATTCTAGGGTTTAGGCTCTTTGATCTCGTGGTAGAACAACTCTTGTACTCCTCATATTATCAAGAACAATCAAGCAGGACGTAGGGTATTACCTCCATCAAGAGGTCCCGAACCTAGGTAAACATCGTGTCCCGTGCCTCCTATTACCATCCGCCTAGACGCACAGTTCGGGACCCCCTACCCGAGATCCGATGGTTTTGACACCGACATTGGTGCTTTCATTGAGAGTTCCACTGTGACGTCGCCGTAAGGAAGGATGCCTCGTCTCATTGTTAAAAACAACATTACCGCCGGGGAAGCCCTGGCTGTCGGCCAAACTCTCCGGCTAGGAAGTTTCATCATGACTGCCCGTTCGGCTGCTGCACCGACGATGACTTCTCGGGTCATCGAAAACAGCCTCCACGTCGGCTCGGAATTTGCCGAGCAGATGGATCCAATGGAGCTCTCTTCCCTAAACGGGCTCTTGGATCGCATCGCCGCCTTGGGAGTCGCTACGGACTATGATCGGATTTGGCTTAAACCCGATCAAAGGGAGATTAACTCTCCACTGGTCACCCATCATATTGCGGTGGTGGAGGAACAATGCGGCGATTCTTCCTCTATCTTGAGGACTAACTATGTCCGTATTCCTGAGCTCTCCGAGCCGGATACCCGTTTATGGGAGGACATCACCCAAGCCCTGAACCTAGAGTCAGGCAGCAGGCCAGACTTATAGGGCAACATCCCAGAACCCGAACTTCCAAGATTGGAAACTCCTCGGCCCCTGGGTCTCAGATCGGGTAAGGGTTCGGTCTCAAATCCACCCACCCACCCAAACATAAATGATCTTTCCCACATCAGGCAAGAGCCCCAAGAAACAGTACATCATTATTGGGCCAGATTCCTCCTTGTGATGAACAAGGTTAAGGACTATCGCGAGGAAGACGCAGTCTCATTTTTCTGCAATAATTGCACGGACAAGGGAATCCTTAACGCCATAAGTCACCGTGACATATCACGCTTCGCCGACTTGGCATCCATAGTACGAAAGTACCGTGCGATGGAAAGCGCCTGGAAAACAGAAACGAAATTTTGGGATAATCCGGCTCCAAATATACACCCAGTCCTAAGTAAAAGGGTGCACTATCATAAGACACCCGAGTTAATTACAAAGAAGCAAAAACCCTCTATAGGGCGTGGAACCGTATTGGAGGGATGGCTCAATGGACCCTGCAAAATTCATAGTACAGCGGATACCATACCAACACACAGCCTTAGAGCATGTTGGGTACTCCGGCAGGTGGCCAAAAGTGGTGAGGATCTTCTCATCCCAGATGCCACAGAGCACCATCCCGGGGGTAACAATACGGTATTAATAGTCTTTGAGACCTTCTCATCAAATAATAGGCGCAAGCAAACACTCCACAACCTTGCCGAAATCTACCATGTGGCAGCAATAAATCCATTGAGTGACACGGCTATTACCTTCAATGCCAGTGATGAAGCTAAATTCCGAACAGCCCGAGCACCAGCTGCACTGGTCCTCAGTCCAATGGTGGACAGCTTTCGACTCACCAAAGTACTCATGGACGGCGGCAGTGGATTAAACATCATCTATGTGGAAACTCTTCAAAAAATGGAAATAGACTAGAACCGCATTGAGCAAAGCAGCACAACCTTCAGAGGAATCATCCCCAGTCGGGAAGCACGCTGTGCTGGGAAAATCACACTAGATGTGGTATTCGGCACACCGGAGAACTATAGGTCCAAAGAAATTACATTCCAAGTGGCCCCGTTCAGTAGTGGATACCACGCCCTTTTAGGGCGGGAGGCATTCACGATCTTCCAAGCCATACCCCATTATGGGTACATGAAGCTCAAAATGCCCGGGCCCTATGGAATCATCACTCTCGCTAGTGATCCGGACAAAGCACTCCGCGCTGAAAACAAAACAGCTGCATTGGCCCTCGAGGCATTATCCGAAGCCCTTTCGACCGAGGAATTAACTACGCTATGCTCCACAGTGGATAGGGACGACGTGATACTTGACAAGAGATCCAAGTCCACCTCTTTTAAACTAGTGGATGAAATAGTCAAATTCCAAGTCCACCCAACGGACCCTACAAAAACAGCCTCCATCGGGGCACAGCTAAACCCCGCCATGGACGGCGCACTACGAGAGTTCCTGCGTGAGAATTGGGACATATTCGCCTGCCATCCCTCAGACATGCCAGGAATCCCACGCAGGCTGGCCGAGCATAGCCTTAATATTCTAAAGGGATTCAAGCCGGTCAAGCAGACTCTTCGGCGTTTCTCTGAACCTAAGAGACAAGCTATGGGAGAGGAACTAGCCATGTTACTGGAGGCCGGATTCATTAGAGAAATAAAACACCCGGACTGGCAAGCAAACCTGGTGATGGTACCAAAGAAGGACAAATCCTGGCGCCTATGTGTCGATTTCAAGGACCTCAACAAGGCTTGCCCAAAGGATCCCTTCCCAATCCCCCACATCGATCAAATTATCGATGCTACCGCAGGACACGATTCATTGTGTTTCCTCGACGCATACTCCGGCTACCACCAAATCAAGATGGCGGAGTCCGACCAAGCCGCAACGGCATTTATCACACCATACGGCCCCTTCTGCTTCAACACAATGCCTTTTGGGCTCAAAAACGCCGGCGCAACATATCAGCGCATGATTCAGACATGTTTGGAGAAACACATCGGCAAAACAGTAGAGGCATACGTAGATGATGTTGTCGTCAAAACCAAACACGTCGACTCTCTGATAGACAACTTGAGGCTCATATTCGACAACCTCCGAACATACGACATCAATGTCAATCCGGAAAAATGCGTTTTCAGTGTACCTACCGGAAAGCTCCTGGGCTTCATTGTCTCCAGTAGAGGAATTGAAGCAAATCCAGCCAAAATCCGAGCTCTTTTACAGTTGGCTATCCCAACGGACCTCAAACAAATCAAGAAATTAACCGGATGTGTGGCGGCTCTAAGCCACTTTATCTCCCGCTTAGGAGAAAAGGCATTACCCCTTTATCGCCTCCTTCAGCGCACTGAAAACTTCGAGTGGACGGACGCTGCCACAGCTGGATTGGAAGAAATAAAAGCCATACTAGCAACCAAGCCAATCCTGGCCGCGCCAAACACCGGCGAACCAATGCTGTTGTACATTGTGGCAACTCATCAGGTTGTAAGCGCAGTGCTCGTCGTCGAACGAGAAACGGACGGACATAAACTCCCCCTTCAAAAGTTGGTATATTATGTATCCACTATCCTCACTCCATGCAAATTATGGTACCCACATTATCAAAAGATAACCTATGCGGTATTCATGGCATCTCGGAAGCTGCGACACTACTTTCAAGAGTGTTCAATTACAGTAGCCTTGGAAGTGCCACTTAATGATATTATAAACAACCGCGGCCCCATGGGCCAGATTGCCAAATGGGCCATTGAGCTCCTCCCGTTTGACATAACATACAAACCCCGGTGAGCCATTAAATCGCAAGTACTGGCCGACTTGGTCGCCGAATGGACGGAAGCCGAAGTCCCTAAAGACTACGGCGCATACTCCAATTGGATCATGCACTTCTATGGCTCCAAAATGCTGGCTGGTCTGGGGGCTGGCGTCGTCCTGACATCCCCAACCGGAGGTACAGTTCAATACGTACTCCAGATACTGTATGCAGACTCCAACAACGCAGCCGAATACGAAGCCCTGTTACATGGTCTTCGGATGGCAGCTTCCATGGGCATTCACGCCTGCAGGTGCATGGGGATTCGAACCTCGCAATATCCCAAATAAATGGAGACTTCGATGCCAAGGATCCGAAAATGACGGCCTATCGCAACGCTGTCCTAAAGATGTCAGCTCGGTTCGAGGGGCTCGAATTTCACCATGTAGCTCGGGAAAACAATCAGGCGGCGGATATCCTCGCCCGCAACGGCGCAAAATGCGATGCGGTCACCCCAACATCTTTTTGGAGAGGTTGTTTACGCCATCCGTGGTATGGGAAGGGGACACCGGTAACAATAGTCCGGACTGGGCAAAAATGCCCGATACCAGACACTCTGACATAATTGGAGGCTCTGCCACCGAAATAACACCTTCAGCCCACGTAATAATGGCCATCATCGCCCCGTGGACAAAACCGTTCCTGGCCTACCTAACTAGGTGGGAACTTCCCGAGGACCAAAATGAGGCACGCTGCATAGTGCGGCGATCTAAAGCCTACAGGGTCCACGAGGGAGAGCTGTATAAAAAAAGCACTACCGGAGTCCTTCAAAGGTCCATCTCCGAAGAGGAAGGGTGGAAGCTTTTGGCAGAAATTCACGCCGGACTCGGTGGCCACCGTGCCGCAGCCCGGGCCCTTGTAAGCAAGGCCTTCCATACATGTTTTTATTGGTCGACGGCCCGGATAGATGCACAGGACTTGGTCCAACACTGCGTCGATTGCAAGCTTTTTGCAAACCAAACCCACATGCCACCCACCGCCCTCCAAACAATCCCCATTACCTAGCCCTTCGCGGTCTGGGGGATTGACATGGTTGGACCCCTTAAAGGGGGAACCCATAAGAAAAAATACTTACTAGTCATGGTGGATAAATTCACCAAATGGATAGAAGCCAAACCTGTTAAAATGGCCGAATCCGGACCAGTGATAGACTTTATATCCGGGGTTGTACACCGTTATGGCGTCCCCCATAGCATCATCACTGACAATGGCATGAACTTCACGGCCGATGAGGTAAAACTCTGGTGCAGCAACATGGGCATCAAGCTCGATTATGCTTCTGTCTATCACCCACAAACTAACGGCCAAGTTGAGCGAGCAAATGGTCTTATCATGAGCGGCATCAAACCCAGATTAGTGCGGTCCTTAAAGGAGTCTAACACGCACTGGGTAGAGGAGCTCGACTTCATACTCTGGGGGCTGCGGACCACGCCGAATCGTACTACAGGATACACACCCTTATTTATGGTGTACGGCACAAAGGCGGTGCTGCCATGCGAAATAATTCATGACTCACCTCGAGTGCGCATTTACGAAGAAAGATAAGCCGAGCTCGATCGGCAGGACAGTCTGGACACCCTGGAGGAGGAGCGCGACATGGAAAAAGCCCGTTCCGCATTCTATCAGCAACAGGCTCGAAGATACCAAAGCAGAGAAGTACGGGCCAAAACTTATAACGTTGGCGAGCTAGTTCTATGCCTGCCGGAGAAGAAAAATACCAAGCTCGAGCCCAAATGGGAAGGTCCCTTCATTATTGACCAAGTTCTGACCGGTGGAGCGTATCGTCTGTGGGATGCATCGAATAATCGACTTGAGCCGAACCCATGGAACGCAGCCAGGCTCCGAAGATTCTACGCCTAGTGCCGGACTCTATGTTTGTCTCCTTCCTCTGTCCATTTTTTGCATATAAATTATCTGTCTTTTCTCTCTTTCTTTCTTTTATTCTTTCTCAAGGCCTTCAAGAGACAACTTGTGCCTTGCTTGCACACTATTGACGCGCTAACCGCACTCATTATACCTGGGGGCTTCTTACACAGAAGCTTAATTATTTATCTGGGCTTCATGCCCCATACATGTGTTATTCTTCCGCATGTACCTTTTCTTCGCCATTATATGCATCGATATGACTTAAGTTTTGGCCAAGCTGGGTTGCCTGGCTCTTGTATTTATGCCCTACATTCCCGTTAATTCGGCTAGGGCATAAGGGGAGCACCTCTGCGATTGTTACTGCCGGGTCAGCCGGATGTGTACCTCAGACTGGGTGAAGCCAAAAGCTAGCGTTCTTAAGGGAATATTCGGTCGGCGAACAAAAGATGATTTTTCTTTATTTTCCATATGTGCCCCAGATGTTTTTGCCTGTGTCTCCTCTTGCAGTCTAGACATGCACTTTAGAGCATGCATACCCAGGGAAAGGAACCCTTAACGGAACTATTCTCCCTGAAAGATGTTTCTCACTACCCATGTAATATAACATAACTAGTTGGGTACTTGTCTGTTCCAGCACTAATGACCCCTATGCCTGGTTTCCACGCATCCCCCGATTCTTATATAACTGAGCGGGTATTCGGATACACTCCGGACTATCGGGTCCCGAGGTTGAAGCGAAAAGGTCCGCCATGACAAATGATTTACAATCCGGATAGAAGGCATTATACATGTCACTTTAATTACATAGTCATGTAGACTGACTAAATTCCTCTTCTATACCATCCAACAGGCTTTCTAGCCTACAATCCTGTTGGGAATACTTTGCGGCTAATTCTACTTGCCCATACACTAAGCTAACGGGGATCTCTTTCCCATCTGACCCCACAGGTCTGACCTCGGCCATGTGGTTTGGGTCAGCCTTGGTATACCGCATCTTCACCATGGCCCAGGCTTCCCTGGCACCTTGACGGCAGGCCGATATCTTCCATAATCGGAAGCGCTGCCGTGCTCCCTTGAGCTTCTCCACAAGCTCTCCAATGCCTGCTGGCAGGGAGATGGATGGCCACAAGGCCTGGGCTACACTTTGCATCACCTGTCGAACTTGTTCGTGCAGTTGTGAGAGCTCGGGTAGAAGATCACCCGCAGACCCGGGGATCTCCTCCACGGGACAACCCGTCAGCATACCTGCAGACATAACTCTGTTAGTCGGCTTCTTCGTCGTACTCTTTTAAGGGTTCGTTCAAGCACTTACTAAAAATGCCGCGTCGAAGCCGCTTATTCTCCTTCACGGAGTCCGCAAGCTGGGCTCGAACATCTTTCAGTTCCATGCTCAGCTTGGTATTGGCGTCTTGGAGATTGTTTTTCTCCCGCATGACCTTAGTCAGCACGTGTTTGCCAGCCTTTAGCTGTCGTGCGACATGCTGGTCCTCCGGATTCTCTCCGGAGTCATCTGCAATATCTATTGTTAGATCTGCTGCCATGCCGCACACTATATGGTACCTATCATTCTTTGAAACAAATGTTACCAGCTGGGTACTTTTCAGGTTCCTTCAATGTGGCAACGGTGGCCCGAAGTTGGGTCTTGCATTCCTCCAGCTCCTGTGGCAGTCGAGTATTCTTCTCTGTAAGAACCTACACAATAAATGATCCTTAAGTCAGTTGTGCCAACTATTTCAAGTCTCAGGGGCTACTGATATATATACTCATCAAATTTTCTTACCCGTACATCCTTTACATACTGGTCTGTGGCTCTGGCTAGACCATTTTGAGTAGCACGAATGTACGCATCTCCTGAGTTGAAAGCATCAAACGCCTCTCGGGAGAAACAAGCATCACGGAGTACGGCTCGGCGATGCCTGTGATTCATGGCGCTCTCCACTTCGGAATTCGTAGCGGATATCTTATCTACATCCTCTGTAGAAGGAGCATCCGGCGTGTGCCTCGTGTTAGCTTCTGCCTCTGTGTCCGGCCCTGGAGCCTGACTGGTAGAGGTGTGATCGGCGACCTCTTCGCATATTGTCTGGCGAGCGTTCTTCCTTCTAGGAAACACGGGTGTTATTATGTTTTTAAAGATGAAAACCACGGAGTGAGGTGTTGCATCATACCACTGCGCCAGCGTCTTCGTCCGGACCGCCTTCCTTTTTAGCATGTCCGTCTTTGAAACCCCTTGTTGGTGATTCGCCACGGGCTCGGCATGGCGTCCCGAGGGCCTTCCCTATAAAACACCGTTTGTATACGGTAGGTGAAGTGCATAAAAGGAAATCCTTTTCAAAGGTTGGGACTCTGGTCTCATTTACCTGCGAGGCTGGGAGTAGCCCAGGGTAGTCGGCTATAATGTCCACCATGGCGTCATCACAGCTTAGCTGATAGAAAATCCTATCAATCAGCTCCATGAATATGTCCGGACCCTCTTTGGGGCCGGGGTCGAGGGCCCATTTAGGATCCTCCGGTTGTGGAGGTGGGCTATTGATCTTCCCCACCGCCTTACGCAGTTCCTATGATGAAACAGCAAGGTAAATATTTATCACGAAAACAAGGGTAGGATGGAAGTAAAAAGAGCGGAAGCTCACCCAGCTTCGAGTGTTGTTCATGGAGAATCCATCCCGTGGCTTGATGCGGAGGAACTCCTCTTCTTCCCCCTTATACAGATCAGATAGAATTTTTTCTAGGGCAGCAGCTGAGTCTGGTCCCTTGCGCCTACAGCGAGTGGCATCATTTTCCCCGTTGAAGTGCCACATGGGGTGGCCTCGATATTGAAGTGGCTGCATCCCCCCACATAATGCATATTTCCATAACCTCGGTTATGGTCAGTCCTGATTTGGCCAGCAACTTTATCCGGCCCATCAGATAAAATACGTCTCTATCATCTTCCTCCTGTGGGCTCCGTGGACACCAGCTTAGGCATTTCTTCAAAGGGGTGTTGTCGAACTCAGGAAGACCAATCCGGATAGGATCCGGGAGAGGAAAATCCTCCATATAAAACCACTCCGAAGGCCAGTCCTCGGACGTCTTCTTCGGGGTACCGGATAGGTATCCGGTCCCGGCGATGCGCCATACTTCGGCTCCGCCCACTTGATATATTGATCCCCTCTATGTACGGGGAACAAGGCAGAACAACTTCTTCCACGGTGCGAAATGAGCTTCGCAACCCAGAATCAGCTCGCAAAGGGCTACGTAACCAGCGATGTGCAGTATGGAGGCAGGGGTGAGGTTGTGCAACTGGAGGCCGTAGAACTCCAGGAGCCCTCGGAGAAATGGATGGATTGGAAATCCGAGTCCCCTTAACAAATAAGGGACAAGGCATACCCACTCTCCCTTAGAGGGGTTGGGAAAGCTCTCCGCTTGCTCCCCGCCATTATAGGTGGCGAGCCTGGCTCGAACTGGGACCATATACACTGGAGGGAGGAATCCCTGGGTCTGTAGGTTCACTAATTGACTGTACGGGACGGAACACTTCTCCCAATCTCCGGGCTTGGGGCTGCGGGAGCGAGAGGAGGAGCTGCGCTGGTTGGCCATGTTGCGATGGATTTTTTCGGGCGCGCTCCGATGAATGCTCGCTGAGGGAAGATGGTGTGGTTTGGATCTGAGTCTCTTTAATAGACAGTTCATTTACATAGATGGGGTAGTGTCGGTGTCAAAACCGGCAGATCTCGGGTAGGGGGTCCCGAACTGTGCGTCTAGGCCGGATGGTAACAAGAGGCAAGGGACACGAAGTTTTACCCAGGTTCGGGCCCTCTTGATGGAGGTAAAACCCTACGTCCTGCTTGATTAATATTGAGGATATGGGTGTTACAAGAGTAGATCTACCACAAGATCAGAGAGGCTAAACCCTAGAAGCTAGCCTACGGTATGATTGTATGTTGTGATTGTTGTTCTACGGACTAAAACCCTCCGGTTTATATAGACACCGGAGAGGGTTAGGGTTACACAAGGTCGGTTACAAAGGAGGAGATATCCATATAAGTATTGCCTAGCTTGCCTTCCACGCCAAGTAGAGTCCCATCCGGACACGAGACGAAGTCTTCAATCTTCTATCTTCATAGTCTAACAGTCCGGCGAATGGAGATAGTCCGGCTATCCGGAGACCCCCTAATCCAGGACACCCTCAGTAGCCCCTGAACCAGGCTTCAATGACGACGAGTCCGGCGCATAGTATTATCCTCAGCATTGGAAGGCGGGTTCCTCTTCAAATTTTGTGTACCTGTCGAAATAATGTCCGGTTCCTTGTGATGGTTTGTACTTCTTGGCTTCTACGCCCAATAATGGCTACTTTCCATGTGTCGAGCGAATGTGAAGAGCCAGGGTGTTTTCGCATTTACCCCCTAGCTATGTAAATGAGCCATCTATTTAAAAAGATGAGGATTCAGATCCAAATCACATCATCCTCCCTTGTCGAGTCTTCATCAGAGCGTACCCGATAGAGATCCATTCCACCATGGCCGGTCGACGCAGCTCCTCCTCTCGCACCTCTAGTTCTAAGCCTGGAGATTGGGAGAGATGTTCCATCCCGCACAACAAATTGGTGATGCTTCAGTCTAAGGGATTTCTTCCCCCAGCGTACCAGGTCCCAGTTCGAGCCGGGCTTGCCACTTATAATGGCGGAGAGCAAGCGGAGAGCCGTCCCAATCCCTCCAAGGGAGAGTGGGTATGCCTTGTCCCTTATCTGGTAAGTGGTCTTGGATTCCCAATCCATCCGTTTCTCCGAGGGCTTCTGGAGTTTTATGGCCTCCAGCTGCACAACCTCACGCCTGCCTCTCTACTGCATATCACGGGATTCGTAGCCCTTTGCGAGTTATTTTTGGGCTATGAGGCTCATTTCGCTCTGTGGAAGAAGCTGTTCTGCCTGGTGCCCCGTTCTAAGAAGGGATCAATATATCAAGTGGGCGGAGCCGAAGTGTGGCGTATCGCCGGGACCGGATACCTATCCGGGACCCCAAAGAAGACGTCCGAAGACTGCCCTTCAGAATGTTCTTATATAGAAGATGTCCTCCTTCCAGACCCTATTCGGATCGGCCTTCCAGATTTTGACAACGCCCCTTTGAAGAAGCGTCAGGGCTGGCGTCCACGGAGCCCCCTGGAGGAAGACAACCGGGACATTCTTTATCTGATGAGCCGGATAAGCTCTTTAGCTCGATCCGGATTGACCATGATCGAGGTCATGGCTATATGCATTATGCGGGGGGTGCAGCAACTCCAGTATAGAGGCCACCCCATGTGGGATTTCAACGGGGAGGATGACGCCACCCGCCACGGCCGCAAAGGGCCAGGATCGGCTGCTGATCAAATAAAGATCCTGTCCACTTTGTACAAGGGAGAAGAGGAGGAATTCCTCCGTGTCAACCCGCGGGGTGGATTCTCCATGTACAATCCTCCGAGCTGGGTAAGCGGAGATTTTTCTCGCCCATCCGTTTTGTATTCCCGTAGTTTAAGTATTCATTCTAGCGATTTCATCGCAGGAGCTGCGCCAGGCAGTAAAGGAGATAAACAGCCCTCCCGCACAGCCCGAGGACCCTGGACGGTCCCTTGACCCGGCCTCCCAGGAGGATCCGGACATATCCGTGGAGCTGATTGACGGGGTATTTTACCAAGGGAGTAATGACAATACCTTGGTGGCCATCACAGCCGATTACCCTGAGCTAGTTCCAGCCTCACAGGTGACTGAGACCGAAATCCCAGCACTTAAAAAGGGATCCGTCCTTGTGCTCTTTTTATTGCCATATAACAGCCATGTTTTGCAGGGGAGGTCCTCGGGGCAGAAGGCCGAGCCCGTGGCAACTAGCCAACAAGGGGCCGCTAGGCCAGGCAGGCTAAAAAGATCCGCAGTCCGAAATGAGGCACCGGCGCAGTGGTATGGCGCGCCGTTTTTATTACAAGACATTATTTATAGAGGCATACTAATGCCCATGCGTTCTTTTCAGGAAAAATAGTGCTCGCCAGACTATACCCGGAGAGGCTACCAATCGCGCCCCCACAAGCCGGGCTCCAAGGCCAGACTCAGAGGTGGGAACGAGTACAAGGCATGCGCCAGGTGCTCCTCTGATAGAGGATACAGATAGACTGTCCGCCACCCATTCCGAGGTGGAAAGTGCCATGAACCACAGGCATCGCCGGACTGTTCTTCGTGATGCTTGTTTCTCCCCAGAGGCATTGGATGCCTTCAACTCGAGAGAGGCGCACCTCCGTGCCACTCAAGATGGTCTAGCCAGAGCCATGGAGAAGTATGTAAAAGACATACGGGTGGGAAAATTTGATGATTATATATATCAGTAGCCCCTGAGACTTGAAACAGTTAGGATAACTGATTTAAGGATCATTTGTTATGTAGGTTCTTACAGAAAAGAATACTCAACTGTCCCAGGAGCTGGAAGGGTGCAACACTTCAGACCGCACTGTCCGCCGCAGGGGAGCCCAAAGAGACCCCCGCTGGTAACACATCCGTCAAATGATAAGTATCATATTAGAGTGCGGCTTTATATGCAAATCTGACGAAAAAATTGCAGATAACGCTGGAGTGAAGCTGGATAAGCAATAGCTGAAACGCCAGCTGAAGGCTAGTGAGAGCGTGCTTACAAGGGTGAGGCAAGAGAAGAATGATCTCCAAGATGCCAACACCAAGCTGGGCGTGGAACAGAAAGATGTTCGTTCCCAACTGTCGGACTCTCTTAAGGAGAATCGACGGCTTCGGTGCGGCATATTTAGTAAGTGCTTGAACGAACTTAAAAAGAGTTCGGCGAGGAAGCTGGCTGACAGAGGTATGTCTGTAGGTATGTTAACAGGTCGTCCTGCCGAGGAGATGCCTAGTTCGACAGGTGATCTTCTTCCTGAGCTTGCACAGTTGCACGAACGAGTTCGGCAGGTGATGCAAGGCGTTGCCCAGGCCTTGTGGCAGTCCGTCCCCTACCCGAAGGCCTTGGCGAGCTTGCAGAAAAGCTGAAGGGAGCACGGTGGAGCTTCCGATTATGGAAGATATTGGCCTGCCGTCAGGGCGCCAGGGAAGCTTGGGCGATGGTGAAGACATGGTACACGAAGGCTGACCCGAACCACATGGCCAAAGTCGGACCTGTGGGGCCTGATGGCAAGGAGATCCCTGTAAATTTAGTGTACGGCCAACTAGAATTGGCCGCCAAGTATTCCCAACAGGATTGTAGACTAGACAGCCTATTGGATGGCATTGAAGAGGAATTCAACCAGTCAAATTGACTATGTAATTGTAAAGTGACATATATGATGCCTTCTAGCCGGATTGTGGATCGTTTGTCGTGGCGGACCTTTTCGCTTCAACCTCGGGACCCGACAGTCCGGAGTGTATCCGAATACCCTCTCGGTTATATAAGAACCGGGGCATGCGTGGAGACTAGGCGTAGGGGTCATTAGTGCTTTATCAGACAAGTGCCCAACTAGTTATGTTATATTACATGGGTAGTAAGAAACATCTTCCAGGGAGAATAGTTCCGTTAAGGGTTCCTTTCCCTGGGTAGGCATGCCCTAAAGTGCATGTCCGGACTACGACAAGAAGCGCAGTAAAAACGTCTGGGGGGTAAATAAAAGTAATCTTTTGTTCACCGACCGAATATTCTCTTAAGAACGCTAGCTTTCGGCTTCACCTAGCCTTAGGTACACGTCCGGCTGACCCGGTGGTAACAATCGCAGAGGTGCTCCCCTTATGCCCTAGCCGAATTAACGGAACATAGGGCATAAATACAAGAGCCAGGCAACCCAGCTTGGCCAAAACATAAGTCATATCGATGCATATAATGGTGAAGAAAGGTACATGCGGAAGTATAATGCATGTGTTGGGCGTGATGCCCAGGTAAATAATTTAAGCTTCTGTGAAAGAAGCCCCCAGGTGTAGATAGTGCGGCTAGCACCTCTGTAGTGTACAAGTGAGGCACAAGGTGACCCTTGAAGGCCAAGAGGAATAAAAGAAAGAAAGGGAAACAAGACAGACGATGCATATGCAGAAAATGGACAAAGGGAAGGGACTAACATAAAGTCCAGTGCTAGGCGTAGAATCTTCGGAGCCTAGCTGCGTTCCATGGGTTCGGCTCGAGTCGACTAGTCGATGCATCCCACAGTCGGTACGCTCCGCCGGTCAGAACTAGGTAGATGACAAAGGGACCTTCCCATTTGGGCTCTAGCTTGTTCTTTTTCTTATCCGGCAGCCGGAGAACTAGTTCACCAACGTTATAAGTTTTGGCTCGTACTTCTCTGCTTTGGTATCTGCGGGCCTGTTGCTGGTAAAATGCGGAACGGGCCTTGGCTACATCGCGCTCTTCCTCCAAGGTGTCTAGACTGTCCTGCCGATCGAGCTCGGCTTCTCTTTCTTCGTACATGCACACTCGAGGTGAGTCATGAATTATGTCACAGGGCAGGACTGCCTCTGCACCGTACACCATAAAAAATGGTGTATATCCGGTACTACGATTCGGCGTGGTCCACAGCCCCCAGAGTACGGAGTCGAGCTCCTCTACCCAGTGTGTGTCAGACTCTGTTAAGGAGCGCACTAGTCTGGGTTTAATGCCGCTCATTATAAGACCATTTGCTCGTTCGACTTGACCGTTGGTTTGTGGATGGTAGACTGAAGCATAATCAAGCTTGATGCCCATTTTGCTGCACCAGAGTTTTACCTCGTCGGCCGTGAAGTTCGTGTCGTTATCAGTGATGATGCTGTGGGGGACGCCGTAGCGATGTACAACCCCGGATATGAAATCTATCACCGGTCCGGATTCGGCTGTTTTAACCGGTTTGGCCTCTATCCATTTGGTGAATTTATCCACCATGACCAATAAGTATTTTTTTCTTGTGGGTTCCCCCTTTAAGGGGTCCAACCATGTCAAGCCCCCAGACCGCAAAGGGCCATGTAATGGGGATTGTTCGGAGGGCGGTGGGTGGCATATGGCTTTGATTTGCAAAGAGTTGGCAACCGGCGCAACGCTGGACTAAGTCATGTGCGTCTGCCCGAGCCGTTGGCCAATAGAATCATGTACGGGAGGCCTTGCTCACAAGAGCCCGGGCTGCGGCGTGATGACCGCCGAGTCCGGCATGAATTTCTGCCAAAAGGTTCCGTCCTTCCTCTTCGGAGATGCACTGTTGAAGGACTCCGGTAGTGCTTTTTTTGTACAATTCTCCCTCGTGGACCCTGTAGGCCTTTGATCGCAGCACTATGCAGCGTGCCTCATTTTGGTCCTCCGGGAGTTCCTGTCTAGTTAAGTAGGCCAGGAATGGTTATGTCCACGGGGCAATAATAGCCATTGTTTCGTGGGCTGATTGTGTTATTTCGGTGGCGGAGCCTCCGATTGTGTCAGAGAGTTCAGTATTGGGTATTTTGGCCGGGTCCGGACAATTGTTACCGGTGTCCCCTTCCTATGCTACGGATGGGTTGAAAAGCCTTTCCAGAAAAATGTTGGGAGGGACCGGGTCGCGTTTTGCGCCAATGCGGGCGAGGATATCCGCCGCCTGATTGTTTTCCCGAGCCACATGGTGAAATTCGAGCCCCTCGAACCGGGCTGATATTTTTAGGATGGCATTGCAATAAGCGGCCATTTTGGATCCTTGGCATCAAAGTCTCCATTTATTTGGGATATTGCAAGGTTTGAATCCCCGCGCACCTCTAGGCGTTGAATGCCCATGGATACTGCCATCCGGAGACCATGTAGAAGGGCCTCGTATTCGGCTGCATTGTTAGAGTCTGTATACATTATCTGTAGTACGTATTGAACTGTGTCTCCTATTGGGGACGTCAAAACGACGCCGGCCCCCAAACCAGCCAACATTTTGGAGCTGTCGAAGTGGATGATCCAGTTTGAATATGTGCCATTCTCTTTAGGGAGTTCGGCTTCCGTCCATTCAGCGACGAAGTCAGCCAAAACTTGCGATTTAATAGCTCGCTGTGGCTTG
Organism: Triticum urartu; assembly: GCF_003073215.2. Lineage (NCBI taxonomy): Eukaryota > Viridiplantae > Streptophyta > Magnoliopsida > Poales > Poaceae > Triticum > Triticum urartu. Next base: position 528,302,586 of record NC_053027.1, on the reverse strand, counting down.
TAAGTTATGCCGAACGGGAGGAGCTCAATGGCCCATTTGGCAATCCGACCCATCGCATCGCGGTTGTTTATAATGTCGTTAAGTGGTACTTCCGAGGCTACCGTTATCGAACACTCTTGAAAGTAGTGTCGCAGCTTCCTGGATGCCATAAATACCGCGTACGCTATCTTTTGATAATGCGGGTACCGCGACTTGCATGGAGTAAGGACAGTGGACACGTAGTAAACCGGCTTTTGAATGGGAAATTTGTGTCCGTCCACTTCTCGCTCGACGACAAGCACTGCGCTTACCACTTGATGAGTTGCCGCAATGTATAATAGCATTGGTTCGCCAATGTTTGGCGCGGCCAGGACTGGGTTTGTTGCCAACATGGCTTTTATTTCATTGAGTCCGGCCGTGGCGGCGGCCGTCCACTCGAAGTGTTCCGTACGCCGGAGGAGGCGATAAAGGGGTAATGCCTTTTCTCCCAAGCGGGAGATAAAGCGGCTTAGAGCCGCACGCATCCAGTTAGTTTTTGTATTTGTTTGAGGTCTGTTGGGGTAGCCAACTGTGACAACGCTCGGATTTTGGCCGGATTAGCTTCAATACCTCTACTGGAGACAATGAATCCCAGGAGCTTTCCTGCTGGTACGCCAAAGACGCATTTTTCCGGATTGAGCTTGATGTCATATGTTCGGAGGTTGTTGAATGTGAGCCTCAAGTCGTCTACTAGAGTTTCTACATGCTTAGTTTTACTGACCACGTCATCCACGTATGCCTCCACTGTTTTGCCGATCTAGTTTGCCAGGCATGTCTGAATCATGCGCTGATATGTTGCACCAGCATTTTTTAGCCCGAAGGGCATTGTGTTGAAGCAGAATGGGCCATATGGTGTGATGAATGCCATTGTGGCTTGGTCTGGCTCTGCCATTTTGATTTGGTGGTAGCCGGATTATGCGTCGAGGAAACACAATGAATCGTGTCCTGCGGTAGCATCGATGATTTGATCGATGTGGGGGAGGGGGAAGGGATCCTTTGGGCAGGCCTTGTTAAGGTCCTTAAAATCGATGCACAAGCGCCAGGATTTGTCCTTCTTTGGTACCATCACCAAGTTTGCTAGCTAGTCCGGATGTTTTATGTCTTTGATGAATCCGGCCTCCAATAGCTTGGCTAGTTCCTCTCCCATGGCTTGTCTTTTAGGCTCAGAGAAACGTCGAAGAGCCTGCTTGACTGGCTTGAACCCTTTTATGATATTTAGGCTGTGTTCAGCTAGCCTGCGTGGGTTTCCTGGCATGTCTGAAGGGTGCCAGGCAAAAATATCCCAGTTCTTGCATAGGAACTCTCGCAGTGTGGCGTCAACATCAGGGTTTAATTGTGCCCCGATGGAAGCTGTTTTTGTAGGGTCCGTTGGATGGACTTGGAATTTGACTATTTCGTCCGCCGGATTAAAGGAGGTGGACTTGGATCTTTTATCGAGTATCACATCGTCCCTGTTTACCGTGGAGTGCAGCGCGGTTAGTTCTTCGGCCGCTAGGGCTTCGGATATTGCCTCAAGGGCCAATGCAGCTGTCTTATTTTTGGCGCGGAGTGCTATGTCCGGATCACTAACAAGAGTGATGATTCCGTTGGGCCCAGGCATTTTGAGCTTCATGTACCCGTAATGGGGTATGGCTTGGAAGATTGTGAATGCCTCCCGCCCTAATAGAGCGTGGTATCCGCTGCTGAACGGGGCCACTTGGAATGTAATTTCTTCGGACCTGTAATTATCCGCCGTGGTGAATACCACGTTTAGTGTGATTTTTCAGGCGCAGCGTGCTTCCCGACTGGGGATGATTCCTCTAAAGGTTGTGCTGCTTTGCTTAATGCAGCTCCAGTCTATTTCCATCTTTTGAAGAGTTTCCTCATAGATGAGGTTCAATCCGCTGCCGCCGTCCATGAGTACCTTGGTGAGTCGAAAGCCGTCCACGATTGGACTGAGGACCAGTGCGGCTGGTACTCGGGATGTTCGGAATTTAGGTTCGTCACTGGCATTGAAGGTAATAGCCGTGTCGCTCCAAGTATTTGTTTCTGCTATGTGGCAGATTTCGGACATGCTGCGGAGTGTTCGCTTCCGTATTTTATTTGACGCAAAGGTCTCGAAGACCGTTAAGACCGTACTATTGTCCTCGGGGTGGTGCTCTTTGGTTTTTGGGAGGAGTAGATCCTCACCACTTTTGGCCACCTGTCGGAGTATCCAGCATGCTCTAAGGCTGTGCGTTGGTATCGCATCCGTTGTACTATGAATTTTGCAGGGTCCGTTGAGCCATCCCTCCAGTACGGTTCCTTGCCCCGTAGAGGGCTTTTGCTTTTTGGTAGTTAACCCAGGTGTATTGTGATAATGCACCCTTTTATTTCGGACTGGGTTTGTATTCAGGGCCGGATTATCCCAAAATTTTATTTTGGTTTTCCAGGCGCTTTCCATCACACAGTACTTTCGCACTATGGACACCAAGTCGGCAAAGCGTGTAATTTCGCGACGACTTATGGCGTTGAGGATTCCCTTGTCCATGCAATTATTGTAGAAGAATGAAATTGCGTCTTCCTCGCAGCAGTCCTTTATCCTGTTCTTGACTAGGAGGAATCTGGCCCAGTAATGGTGTACTGTTTCTTCGGGCTCTTGCCTAATTTGGGATAGATCGCTTATATGCTTGGGTGGGTGGGTGGAATTGAATCCGAATCCTCACCCAATCTGAGGCTCGGTGGCCAAGGAGTTTCCAGACTCGAAAGCTTGGCTTCTTGAATGTTTTCTGGTAAATCTAGCCCGCTGCCTGATTCTGGGTTCAGGCTTTGAGTGACGTCTTCCCCTCCGTGGGTATCCGATTTGGGGGGATTGGGAATCCGGACGTAGCTAGTCCTTAAGATAGATGAAGTTTTTCTGCATTGTTCTTCCACCACTGCAACGTGGTGGGTGACCTGGGGAGAGTTAATTTCTCTTAGATCTGGTTTAGGCCCAATCTGATCGTAGTCTGTAGCGACTCCCAGAGCGGCGATACGATCCAAGAGCTCGTTCAGGGAAGAGAGCTCCATTGGATCTAACTGCTCGGCGAGTTCCGAGTTGATGTGAAGATTGCTTTCGATGACCCGAGAAGTCATCGTCGGCGCAACAGCCGAACAGGCGGTCATAAGAAAACCACCTAGCCGGAGAGTTTGGCCGATAGCCAGAGCTCCCTTAGCGATAGTGCCATCTTTAAAGACGGGACGAGACATCCTTCCTTGTGGCGACGGCACAGCGGAACTCTCAAAGAAAGCACCAATCTCGGTGTCAAAACCAATGGATCTCGGGTAGGGGGTCCCGAACTGTGCGTCTAGGCTGGATGGTAACAGGAGGCAAGGGACACGAAGTTCTACCCAGGTTCGGGCCCTCTTGATGGAGGTAAAACCCTACGTCCTGCTTGATTAATATTGAAGATATGGGTGTTACAAGAGTAGATCTACCACGAGATCAGAGAGGCTAAACCCTAGAAGCTAGCCTACAGTATGATTGTATGTTGTGATTGTTGTTCTACGGACTAAAACCCTCCGGTTTATATAGACACCGGAGAGGGTTAGGGTTACACAAGATCGGTTACAAAGGAGGAGATATCCATATACGTATTGCCTAGCTTGCCTTCCACGCCAAGTAGAGTCCCATCCGGTCACGAGACGAAGTCTTCAATCTTCTATATTCATAGTCTAACAGTCCGGCCAATAGAGATAGTCCGGCTATCCGGAGACCCCCTAATCCAGGACTCCCTCCGGTGGTAAATGTAAAAACACCTTGGCTCCTCACATTCGCTTGACACATGGAAGATGGCCATTATTGGACACAGAAGCCAAGAAGCGCAACATTTACGAGAAGCCGGTCACAATTTAACAGGTACTCAGAGTTTGAAGAAGAACCCGCCTTGCAATGTCGAAGACAATCTGCGCGCCGGACTCATCGTCATTGAAGCCTGCTTCACGGGCTATTGAGGGAGTCCTGGATTAGGGGGTATCCGGACAGCCGGACTATATCCTTTGGCCGGACTGTTGGACTATGAAGATACAAGATTAAAGACTTCGTCCCGTGTCCGGATGGGACTCTCCATGGCGTGGAAGGCAAGCTTGGAAATACGGATATGTAGATCTCCTTCCTTGTAACCGACTATGTGTAACCCTAGCCCCCTCCGGTGTCCATATAAACCAGAGGGTTTAGTCCGTAGGCACAACAATCATACCATAGGCTAGCTTCTAGGGTTTAGCCTCTTTGATCTCGTGGTAGATCAACTCTTGTACTCCTCGTATTATCAAGAACAATCAAGGAGGACGTAGGGTATTACCTCCTTCAAGAGGGCCCGAACCTGGGTAAACATCGTGTCCCCTACCTCCTGTTACCATCTTCCTAGACGCACAGTTCGGGACCCCCTACCCGAGATCCGCCGGTTTTGACACCGACACCCTCTGTCCAGAAACTTGCAAAAATTCTATAGAAATATTGGCTTAAAACATTGATGCCAAATTTTGTGGAGAGAAGTTATTTGGGTAGGAGAATGCCCTGGTAAATTTTCACGCAAAATGAAGCAATATAAACTATACTTGCTTCACAACCTGAAAATATTGACAGAATCAAAGATTTGATGTTGTTCTCACATCGATCAAGGTATGGAGCTAAAATTTGTTGGAGTGAGATAATATGAGCACAAGAAGAGGCATGCAAAATTTCAACTCATTTGGATAAACCTAGCTAGCACTTCCTTCACAAAGGCTTCCCTAGACAGGAAGTTTGAAAAATCACTGAGGAAGTTTGGCTAGGCAAATAAAGTTTAATTTTGGCACAGGTCAATTATTTGGACCATATATCATTCCCAAAAAGTTTGGGGGCAAATGGGAAAAGATAAATAGCACTTGCTTCACAATGTGTCATTTAGGACAGAATAGGAAATCAATTTACTAAGCATGATGAGAAATATGGCCAATGAAATATTTTTCCATATTTGAGTAATATATGACCCAAACAATTTACAAGAATTATTTGGGGATTTTTGGATGGACATAAATATAGGTTGCTTCACAACCTAGGGGAGATAGGATTATTCCTTTAATAGAAAAAGGAATATTTCCTAGAAAAAGGAATTAGGGTTGGGTCAAGCAGTGGAGTAACATGATCTTGGAAAGGTTTTGAGAATGATGAGCCACTTGGGAGGGGGGAATGAGGAGGATTTCCCAGGTGACAAGGCCACAGAAGCACTCCAAAAAGAAAAACAGAGCAAAAACCAATAAATCAAAAAGAAAAAGAAAAGGGCCAAAATCCAGGCTGTTACAACTGTTACCCCCTTAAAGAAATATCGTCCTCGAGATTTAATTGCTCTAGGAATAAGTATGACTGGAGGATACCGTTTCCAGCTTGGGTATCCTTTTTCCTTAATTTATTTTTCCCCCAAGAATTTCATACGGTTTTCTTCCCTTGTTCTGGGTGGTTTGCTTCACCTTTCCCCAAATCCTGACAGGTCTTTGCTCATATACCAATTTATTTTTACTGACGTTGATTCTTTCATACCTGTGGTGATATCCAATGAGTCCGAGTATAAATTTCCTTTGGCTCAAGCGTGAGATATGCACCAAAGATCTGACTGTCTTTTGTCAGGAGCAATAAAACGGTGTATGGAGTTATAACTGTGTCATACCTCAAATATTTACATCTTGAGACTGACCCGATAGGGGCTGACGGACAATTGCTTTTTCCTGACAGACTGACCGTCTACTTGATTTCCTCGGTGAGTATACCGGGTCTGAGCTGATTGTTCGGCTTTTGACTTTCTCATTTTGTCGGTACACTCATTTGGATTTTCCACACTAACCATTCCAAGCGGGTTAGCGGGATATGAAATTCTTGTAACACAGAGTAGGCCTCTGAGGGTATGTCTTTGTGGATCCATATGGAATTATGACCTCCAACTGACTTGGGGTATCCGGACCCTGATGGTCGTCCAAAATCATCATACCTTTGTTGTTGATCCCACCTTTTAATGGTCACGATTTTCTTTGTTAGGATACCTTGCTGAAATAACATGGCCACGCCTGTACTTGATTCTTCGTATGACCATGGGTGTGATTAATATTTTGACATTATTTCTTGTGCTTGTTTTTCTGACCTGTGTCCGCACATATATGACATATACTCAGGGTTTGTAGCTGTACGGAGCTCATTGCTGAGGCCAATCATACAACAAGGTGACAAGGTTTCCTGGTATCACCTTGTCTGGTTCGGGAATAATGACCTTGATGACCATTGGCAACACTGTGGATTCTGTGATGTCATCCCCAGATCTTGTTGATCCTTATAATTCATGAGATGTATCTTTGCATATCTTCCTTTGCATGATTCATGAGGCTGTGGGATCCATACTTTCCTTTAAGTATATCTGTTGGATCCGTACCTCGTATGAGTGACTGATATGATTGGGGGTGCATGCTCACCATATGTATAAGAAGCATATGCCACCGAACACTCGATCCTTTCGGTAGGCATATGTTTTGACTGCATTGTATATCTGACAAAATTATTGCAAATCTGATCCTTGCACTTCAGAGAATAGCCATTCATGCAGCTTGCCGAGGAAGGCTCATTAGCTTCTGCTCGAAGCCTCTATTTGGGTAGCTTGCAGAAGAAGCCTCGATAGCTTACACACGAAGCTTGACATGATTATTGTGTAGGAGAAGCCGGGTTTCCGTACTTGAGAAGCTTCTCCCCGGTTTGCTTGTTGAGAAAAATTCATTTCCGTCTATCAGAAGCTTTTACTGAGGTATCTTGGTGTGTAAGACCGGTTATCGTGGGCCGGAAATTGTTCACAAATCATGCTGAGGAAAATTGAGGAGAGCCTGCATCATAAATTTCTTCCGATAGCGTGTGGAATAATTATGGGTTTCTTATATCCAAAACTTCATACTAATATGCAGACTGAAATCTACACACATGCCCATGATTATTTGCATGAGAAAATTCGTTTGACCGTCTTCCTTGAGCATATCACATTCTGACTTTATTTCAGATGATAATATATTTCAAGCATCATGCCTTGTTGAGCCAAAATTTTGTATATGCTCCATACCTTGGACTGAAAATGTACCATGGATCTTGTACCTGACTTGTCTTGCTGCTGACTTGATTATTACTGATGTGAGTATTTTGTACTGATGTAGACTTGAGTTATCAGAACTTTTGTGAGGAGTGCACACTAATGCAAAATTGGTTATCAGCCTCAAGATCAGATATTCCCCATTTCACTGCAGTCGGCTGAGAATTCCATTCTGTTTAGCTAAGCTTCCAAATAGAACTCCTTGTTGATTCTTCGGATCCGGTGTCAGTTGATGAGCAACTCTTTATAGGGAAAAAATAATGTAACATCGGGGCCCAAAAGAAAGAAGCAAAAGAAACTCAAGCATGCAACAATAATCAATTCACACACAATCAGTGTCACATATTATTGCTAGTCACACAATATGCATGCCTACTTAAGCACACAAATCTCGCGGGATCTCCGGTTCTACGATCTGGCATGTTGTGATGATGTGCACGAGGACGAATAAAGGTGTGGAAGAATCGGTGTAAACAACGCTACACCAAGTGCCATATAGCCAGGTAGCAACTTGGACTAGCTCGGAGGCGAGGACGTACTTGGTAACCATGTAGCCGGACACAAGTGTCGCGACCACATTATTATCAAGCGGACGGAAAATATCTGTAATCGTCCAAGAAATAAGGATGGCGGGGAAAACTGAGGCTATTGACACTGCCCTTTCTTGATGACTAAGACCGTTAAGGGTTGCAAACACGACAAGAAAAAGGACGGTCCGGGGTAGAAGCATGTCGGGATCACTTGGCATCACTCTGCTGGGACATAAATGACACCAAACACCGAAAGAAAAAGGAACTGGAGAAATGCAAAGGCTGAGCTGTAGTGGATCTAAACCAATGCCATCTACAATCACCAGATAAATCGTCAGTAGCAAAATAATAAGGCTACATGCATGTTGTGCAACAAACAAATGCAGCAACCATATGCAATAAACAAGCCAAACTCTACACTACCAATTTCTACCGGTTTCTACCGCTCGTGCTGACTAGGGCGTCCTACAGCCAGACCTGCTATGAAACCAAGCCTGTGGCACCCCGGCTCAGAGAAAATGGAACGCCCTGTATTTTAGCCCAGAGATCGAGGA